>NC_048298.1:283042139-283278249 GCF_013100865.1 Trachemys scripta elegans | reverse complement strand
GGGGGAGCAGCGGCGCATGAAACAGCTGTTTCGCGCACCGCGGCCGCTCGGGATCTCCCCCTCCCTCCCTGGTTTGAGAGCCTGGGAGGGAGGGGGAGACTCCGAGTGGCCGCGGCGCAGGCGCCGCTTCTCCCTCTCCCTCCCAGGTGCCCAAGCCTGGGAGGGACGGCGAATAGCGGCACGCCAATCAGCTGTTTCGCGTGCCGTGGCAGCAGCAGCGGAGGTGAGCTAGGGCGGCCGGGGCACATTTTTAGGGGCGGCATTCTGGCGCCGGCCGTGCCGCCCTTAAAAATGTGCCGCCCCAAGCACCAGCTTGTTTTGCTGGTGCCTAGAGCCGGCCCTGCTCCAGTGTCTCTACTCAGTCCATGATTTTTAGTATCTGACAAAGTTATGAATTTAAGTTCCACAGTTTGTCTTTTGAAAGTGTTGTACAGGTTTCCTTTGAGGATGAGGATTGAGAGTCAGATATTAAGCAATCACTTTGTGAAAAGTGTTCACCCACATGTGATAGGATGTTTTTTATCTTTTACCTTTTTTCGGTGTAAGTTCATTCAAGAGCGATTGTCTCATTTCACCCACATAGTTGTTATTTGGGCATTTAGTACACGGGATGAGGTACACCATGTGTTGTGATAAGCATGCATAGGATCCATGGATTGTGAAAGGTGTGTTGCAGGGGGCAGTGTTGATCATTGTAGCAGTGCAGATATGTCAACAGATTTTGCATTAGTTCTGGCAGGGTCTGGTGCTGCTTTGAGTTGGAGTATTCTGGTCTGTGGGGAGCTTACTTCTGATTATGAGCTTGGAGAGGTTGTAGGGGATTGAAGGCTAGAGAAGGACAGATTTCTTTTGGGATGGGTTGTAACTGTTTGATATACCATATGGGTTTCAGTGTGGGGTGGTAGGTGACATTTAGGGATGTGTGGTCAGAGGAGGTTTTATTTCTGTATTAAAGCAGGTTCTTTGGGGGTATTTGGGTGGCACATTTCATGATGAGATCTCCTTCTCTGCTGGAGTGTCCTTGTTTGGTGAAGTTTGCTTAAGTGTGTTATGTTTTATATCCTGAACTTTCCCCTTACAGCATATTCTGTGGTGTCTGAGTGCTAGGCTGCAGAGAATAGATTTCTTGGTGTGTTTGGGATGGTTACTGGATCTGTGGAGGTAAGTGTGGTGGTCCATGAGTTTCTAGTATATAGTTTTCTATAGGATTCCATTGCTGAGCTCAACATTGTGTCCAGGAAGTTGATGCTAGCATGGGAGTTGTCTACAGAGAGTTTAATGGATGTGTGGTTGTAGTTGAAGTTGTGGTGGAAATCTATGAGGGAGTTTAGGTCATATGTCCAGAGGATGAAAATATAATTGATGTATCTCAGATATATCATTGGTTTTGTGGTGCATTTGTCCAGAAATTCTTCTTCAAGGCAGCCTATGAAGAGTCTGGCATCCTAGTACCCATGGCTGTTCCCATGGTTTGGACACAGTGTTTGTTATTGCATGTAAAATTGTTATGGGTGAGAATGAAATGGATGAGTTTGGCAATGTGTTTGGGGTGGATATCTGAGGGCTGTTCTTTCTCTTAAAAATACTGTCGGAGGCAACGATGCCATTATCGAGAGAGATGTTGGTGTATAAGGAAGTGACTTCCACGGTGGCAAGGAGGGAGGTTCTGAGGTTTTCTGAGGTACGTTGTTAATGTTGTGGAGTTTCTGGAGGAAGGCAGTTGTGTCCTAGAGTAAGCTGGCCCTTTGTGTGGTTAGTAATTTAAGAACGTTTTTTATGAATCCCGTGGGCAGATCTGATGAATTTGCCTGGATTCCCTTGTTTATGTATCTTGGGAAGTATGTAGACTGTCCCTGGGGTTGTTTGGGGGATGGGTTTGATGATATCCTTACATTCCTGGCTGCTCTGGGGTCTTCCTTAAGTTCTTTGTAGTAGGTGGTGTCGGGGAGTTGTTGGTTGGCCTTGTTAACATAGTATCACGGTTGAGGATTGTGAGGGTGCCCCCTTCTGCTTGCTGGTTTGATCAGTAACTGGTGGTTATATTTCATGGACTGTATAGCTGTCCTCTGGATGGTGGAGAGACAATCAGTTGTTCCCCCTAAAACAATCAATGGTAATAATTAAGAGTGTGGTTTTGTCTTCTGTGGGATGTCCAGTCAAATGATTTTTTTTCTTATGACTGTTGGTGGGGACATGGCAATTGTGGGTGCTGTCATCATTGTGAAAGAATTCTTTGAAGCAGAATTGGAGGAAAACTTCTTCTAGTTATCCCCATGTTAGTATAGTATCAGGTTCTGTGGTGCAGCGGAAGTTCAGTCTGTGGGAAAGTACAAATAATTCAGCTCTGGTTAAGGGTAGTCTTGATAAATTTATGATGCTGTGGTGTTATGTTGTGTCCATGTAATGGGTTCTGGTGCCATGGTTTCTCCCAAAGGTGGTGTTCTGTTGGTTGTGGAGTTGTTGGTTCCACTTTTTCTTTCTGTGTTGGATGGCTGCCATCAGGAGGTTTTTGATAGTTGTTTTGGGTTTCCTGGATGATGTCCAGTTAATTTTCCTGATTGTTTTCTTCCAGTGTGTGGAAGCATGTGATGAGTTCTTGTTTAAGGTGAATTCCTAGATAATTTCCCTCTGCGCTGGTGCACAAGAGAGAAAAAGGGAGCTCATTTTCCTTTTCAGTTGCTAAAACTTAAAACCAGCCAACTTAAAAACAAAGATTTTTTTTTCTCTTTCTCTCTTTGCCCTCCTGGGGTGTAAAAAGAAATTGTATTTGTGAAAACAAACAGCATGCAGCTATAACAGTTCCTCAGTCCCAAGCATTTTCTCAGACTGACATCCCTCCCCTCTAAGATCTACAATACTCTTCTGGTATATTAGAGACCCCCTAGGATCATTGTGTTGGGCTACGTTAATGAGTTCCATGTAGACCATAGGATATTCTAACTATGCAGACAACATTTTAATGTGGTTTTTTTTTTCAAAAGAAAAGTTTCCTTTAAACAGAGTGAGTGAATTCCAATTCCAAAGTGTTAACTTTTGCAGTCCAGCATACTCTGTTTTTCAGGTTTTACAGCTGTATGTATGTATTTTGCTGTGTGCCCTTGAATGCATTGATCGTATATTAGTGTTTTGATTTATGTTTATGAAGACAATAATTGGATTCTGATGAAAAAGGGAGAGAGGGAGGAACTGGGAAGGAAAGAGATGAGAAAGAGGGAGCCAGAGATCATGAGGTAAGAGTTTGATCTAAAGCATATTAAAGGCAATGGAAGTTTTTCCATTGACTTCAATGGGCTTTGGATCAGGTCCAAATACAATGAAGAGAGAATGATGCTCAGCAACAGTTGTTTTTTGCAGTGTTGCTATAACCAGAGGTGTATCCCAGACTTTCTCCTTGGAGCATATCCTGTGTTAATTGCCCAGTTCATCTTGAATGGTCTCTTGAAACATGTGTTAACTCCTTATGCTTAACAATCTGTTCCATCTTGTATTTAGCTGTGACACTTTGATTACCTTTCCCAGAACTGGAAGAAGAGCTCTGTGTTGTTCGAATCCTTGTCTCTTTCATCAACACAAATTGATCCAATAAAATATATTACCTCAACCTTGTCTCTCAACAGTTTTTTTGACAGAATGGTAACCATATCATTCATTGAAGTTAGCGTCGGAGAACCATAATTTGATATGAGGACCCAGAAGACTTCAAGGTTCTAGAATGATATGTTCATCTTGGTTTCATTAAATTGCAATTATTTCTGCCATTATTACTTACTGCTTTTGCTCTGTTCCTGTTTTATTAGCCACAGGATCTCTTTTGAGACACTGGATTTGCTGTAGGGCACTGCTGCAGCATATACCATTAACTTACACTGCAACCTTCGGGGTGTTAAAAACTGGTAGTAGTAAGTCCAATGGTCACAATTTTAAGGGAAAAACAAAAATGCTGAAAGTAGAAAAGTCATTAGTTTAGACTGTTCCCTTTGGTTGATTTGCACCAATCCTCTCTAGATACATTTGGCAGTTAAGGAGACAACATCTAGCTCTGGCAAGGAGAATAGATGAGCAACAATTCTTTGCCCTGAAAGCCAAATGCTTTACCGCACTAATGTGCTTTTCACGATTTCTGGTATCAAAAATCTTGAGCCTGTTTTTAAATTGTCATCACAAGAGTTATGCCAGAATGATGCAGTGCCAGAACCAGTCCATCAGGACAGTCCCCACTGACATAGCACTGACGATTTATTTTGAAATATTTTCTGCATTAGTTCTGTCATTTAGGTATTCTCAGGATAGTATTTTTCCTAAGAAATAATTCTGTTACTTTGCACTGATCTTGGTAAAATATAAATGGGCTATATGTTTTATTTGGTTAGCCCATTTGTATTTTATGTATATTAAAGAGAGTATACACCAGCATACCTCTCAATAAATGGTATCGTTGCCTCCGACAGTATTTACAAGATACTGGACAACCCTCAGCTATCCACCCCAAACAGATTGCCAAACTCTTATATGTGTGTGTGCACGTGTGTGTGTGTGTGTGAGAGAGAGAGAGACAGGACTTCGTTTCATTGCCTCCCCCCCGTCTCAGTTTGCAAGTAACCTTTTAATACATAGGGAAATAAGCATTGGATTCATACTCATGTCCATTTAAATTAAAGCGGTTTCTTCTCATTTTCTTTTTTTTTGCTATTTTTAATGTTTCTCTTTTAACCCCCCTTTGTTTCATTTGGCTGCTGCAACAATAGTCTCCAGCCGCTGGCAAAGAAAGCAGATGAGCAAATGTTCTCTGTGTCTTGGAAGCTGAATTCATCACTCCAATGACATGCCTTCCAACATTCCAGTTACCAAGAGTTCTGAGCGTGCTCTTAAATTGGAAACTCAGCAGCCATGCCAGCACAACCCGTTGCCAGAATTGCTCAGTCAGGCCAGTCTATACTGATTTATTTTAAAACGTATTCAACATTGCTTCCTCTGTTTTCTGTCAGTTAGCTAGACTGTCACAGGTTTTGATTCTCCATCATCTCTAGTGTGAATTCTATGAACATATTATCAAGCAGCTAGTGCGCTGAGGATTTGAAACTGACAATACAGGATCAATGTCTCAGGGGCTCAGCTCTGAATTTCATTAATTCAATTAAATTCTTTGAATACTGGATTCAACCAGAACATTGATTCTGTATTGCCTGCACGTTCCATGTACAAGGCATCCCACATGTAGAACCTGAGTACAGCCTTCTTGTCAGTATATAATTAAGGGAAAAGACTAGATTCTGAGCTGAAGGAAGGGATAATCAAATGGCGAACCTGCTGAGTCTATTCTGTAAAAACTGTTCAAGAGGCTAATCTGCTGCAGGCGAAACTACTCGGGGATACTGTATGCAAAATTGGGGTTCAGTTAAAAAGATATATACATAGTTATACTGGATTAGGCTTTAAAGCTATTGCTGAATAAAATGAACTTGCTGGAGGAGTCTTAAGTTCCCTTCGAACCCATTTAGTTTTCTTGAATCAATTAGAAGAGGAGGCTTAATATTGTGCCACCTCTCTAACTGACCCAATGGGAAAACAAATATACGCTTTTTTTAGTGTGCAAGATTCCATGCCCTCCATAACCATAGTTAATAAGGGTTAGTTTCTGTTGCAAGTGACAGGTGTGTCTTGTTTTACCGAGGGGTTGTAGGAAGATTCATATTTCCAGTGCTAGTAGTTACTTACCTCCACGGTAACTGACATTCACTCTTCACAAATAAATAGGAAAAAAAAAGATAACTTTTTTTTAATAATTCAAAAAGACTGCATTAGGACTGCCCCTTGTTCAAAGCCCAAATAGACAGGTTTGGCACAGGGGGTCAGATAGGGGCTGCGAGAGGAGTTCTCCACCTCAAGCTGCTTCGTGGCACTGCTGCAGTCTCCCAAATGTAGTAGCTACATCTGGACAGGAAACAGTTGTCCTGTTCTATGAAAATTTTCAAGATTTCAGAAACTTTTCTTAGTCCAAATCAGGCCAAAATGTTGAAATATATATATATAAAAATTAAAAAAAAATCAGTTCAGGTCAAAATATTTTATTTACATTTGACCATTTTTCCTATTTTGATTTTTTTTAAATTATACTAGACTGAGCTTGAATTTTGAAACAAAGTTATTTTGAACTGGAAAATATTATTGGTTTGTTTTGCAAATGTCAAAACAGGACATTTTGACAATTTCAAACCGTTTTTTTCCACATTGATCGAGAAGGTTGTACAAACCAACCCTTTCTTGCAAAAAGTTTTCGTTTTGAAGAGTTGACGTTTTTCTACAAAAGAAATTGTTAAAAAAACAAAACCCAAGCCGCTTGAGTAGTAGCCTCCATATGGGTTTCAGCCCCCACCTAATCCCAGCCCCAAATCTGCATCTGCATTCAGGAAGTACCTCTGGTGCCGTGCGTGCAGTGCAATGGCATGTATCCTCAAATTCAGTAGGTGTAGACTATAAATGTTTCAGGGCAGGGAGTTCCTCTTAGTGGGTGTCTGTGCAATACCTAGAACAAGAGGCTCCAATCTAGGCATTGTTATGGGACAAATAATAGTAATAAATACTAATAATTAAAAACAGCCACCTCTGAAATAACTGCATTAATTTTGTTGTGTGCAGGGACTTATGTGGTAATGGAGGAAAGGACAGGGTTTGCCCCTGTATGGCAGTGAGTCTCAGAGCCCAGATGTAGAGATTCAGGCTTGCAGGGCTCTTGATAAGGTGTGAACATGTAGATGTTACATTTTGGGCTAGAGGCTCTGAAGCCCAGGGAGGGGGGTGGCTCTTTAGACCTGGGCTCTGAGACTTGCTGCTCTGGGGCTCCCCCGCCTCCAGTATAGACATAGCCTATGTGTACATTTCATCACAGAGCTTTTGTACCATCAAATGCATTCATTATTTCCTTTGCATTAGTAAGGGTCAAATTTTGCATTTCTTACTTATTTTCCCTCACACCTTAATTAAGCAAAAGTCCTATAGTCTCCCATTGAGATTTTTGACTAAGGTATGAGCAAAATACTGAATAAAGATTTCAAGGGTTTTAATTCCAGAGCTTGATCATCTCTTCTTGATTTGCAGACTCTCCATACCAGATGTGTGGAAATTAAATTGTGGGGAGTAATAATTCATTCAATACCAGTATTTGGTTAGGTATAAACTACAGCAGTGAAACAAGAAAAATTGCAAATATTAAAAGAATGCAAAGTTTTGCTCGAGAGAAATTGATCATTTACGTTATATAGGTCGGTGATATATAATCATTCTTGTTCTTGTTAGTTTGTTTATTACATAGTTCCACCCAAAGGCTCATTCAAGATCAGGATTTTATTGTACAAACACAAAGGAAAATACAGACCTGCACTGAAGAGAAAAAGCAGGTGAAAAGTGAATTGAAATTAATACAGCCTACAAAGTAGTCATAATAAGTACATCTTTTTATACATACTACCAATGTGTCATTTCTAGGCTTGGCAGAATTCAATTTTTATTTTTTCAATGAATAATATTGAGGTTTATTTTTAAGAATTATTTTAAAATTTTCATTGATTTATATTTTTACAGTTGTGAGAAATTATGCGGGGAGTCTGACAATGTGTGTGTGTGGGGGTAAGACAATAATTATTTAATGATAGTAGATGCTGAGGTTGAAAAAGTTAAAACACAGATTGTCAACACCACTTGTCAAAATTAACAAAATAAATATCCTTAAATCAGAATCCTTTAAGTTCTCAAGCAGTATTTCTTACTTTGCTTAGCTGTAAATTTTGATTATTATCTATGGAAGAAAATTTTCCATTGGTTTGTGTGTGTATGGAGAAATGGTTTACTTAAATTTATTGATAAAAATCTAATCTTTCCAAGCCAATCATTTATCATGCACACAAGCACTTCAACTGACCTGGCAATGATCTCAGTTTAAAATTCTGGCATCAGCACTAGAGTTAGTGGGGAAAATGATAATAAAGCTGCTTTTTCCCCAGCAAAATTGAAATATTGATGACATTTTTTAAATTTAAACATTCTCTATAACTGAGGAGAAGAATCACAATTTTTGGTAGAAATTCCCCCCCTCCCCCTTTTTTATCAAATTTTGCTGAAAATTCAAAAAATGCCCACCAGCCCTAATTAGTACCCTTTGGAAAGGAAAGAGCTATTTGCTTCAGGCCTGATCCCACCCATTTTATTCTAGAAAATCTCTCTTTGACTTTAGTGGTCATGGATAATAGGGGTTGGATCCTGAACTCCTTAATCCAGCATCTCTCCCATTGCCTTCAGTCCTTAAGTCCCAATGACTTCCATGAGGGACATGAAGGACATGAGAGACATGAAGGAGAGGCAGTGTGGTCCAGTGGACATGGTCTTGGACTCATTCCTGCCTCTTGCTAGCTGTGTGACCTTGGGCAAGTAACTTCCTCCCAGATTGTCAAAGGTATTTTGGCGCCTAACTCCCACTGATTTCAAGGATTGATTTTGAGGATCTGGGTCTTCACCTCTTTGGGCCTCTGTTTCCCCATCCACCATTTATCTGCCTTCTCTGTTTGTATTGTCAGTTCTTTGGTGCAAGGACTGTCTCTGTCTCTGTCTGTATCGCTCCCAGCACAATGGACTCAAACTCGTTTGGGGCCTCTCAGCATTACTGGAATTCATGTAACAATACTAATGAGGTTAGCCTGAGTAAAGATTACAGGGTCAGTCCCCTGTTATACAAGTGCAGTGACTACTCATTATACAAAGATGAATTATGTTACATATATTTGTGACATGGTCGGTTGTCCTCTGTGACTAAAGCAGAGAATCATCCAATTAATTTGTTCATGACAAACAAGCAGGTTTTAAAACCGGGTCCTAGAGTGGAAAAGAAGGGACCGTCCTTCATTAGCTTTCTCCCTTGTCTCAAGGCGTATTTATTGTGTTCGCAAGCAGAAATAATAAATGCCAAAGCATAGGACCACTTGTGTGAAAAATCTTCCAGCTCTTTTGAATGTAAATGGATTAGACTTTTGATTGAAAACATTTTACATTCTTCCAAAGGATGAAACTGTTTTGAAACTTTAAGGACCTATCCATAAAATACTTAATTTAGAAGGATAATGGTGAATGCAAAGGAGCGTTTTTCGTAATGCATGACATGTGGGTTATTGATCAATAAAAGGGACACTACACTTGTGTGTTGAACCAAAATAGCCTTTAACCAGCCCACACTTACCAGATTATAGGTCAGCTGTACACTGCTATGGAGGCAGACTGTAATTCTGTTTTCTCACATTCTGTGACAAGAGGCATCAATAAGGTGCTGAGTAAGGGTTCAGTTATGCTTCTTAGGAGTCTGAATCCTGACAAGGAGGGAGAGGATACACACTGCCTCAGTAGTGGTGTGTGGGGCCAGCATGCCATGGAGCAGGGATCTTGTCTTCTCACTCAGCAAGAAGGAGCCATGCAATGGTGTTTTTTTCAGGGCTGACATGAAACCTGTCCCAGACGAAATGGGATGGGCCCGTACACGTGGACACACATGGCACAGGTCATATATTTTATGCAGTTCAGGAATGAAGTTCTGCCAACACTCCTGCTGTTTAAATAGTGGGTTCTCACTCATGCTAAGTGGTGCCAGTCTGGGTTCTAAATATGTGGTCTCATTAGCATTGTGACGGGGCACTTGCCCTGCACTGGCGCTGAGGGGGTTAAAGCCAGCCTAGGGAGGCTGAGTGCAAGGCCAAAGGAGTGGCTGCAAGGGAAACAGCCAATTAGGGTTGCGGCTGCAGACAATTAGGGCAGTGACTGGAGCAGCTAATCAGAGTCCTGCAGACCAGCGTGAGGGAATCTGCTGTAGGGAGTCCTAGGGAGAAGACTGGCTTCCTGGAGGGCTGCTAGGACTTACAGGCTCAAGGCCCTGGGAAGGGGGCAAAGGGAGCTGGAGGCAGGAGCAGAAGGAACTGAGGCTGTGGAGAAGTGGCCCAGGGAATAGAGACAGTAAGCTGGAAGGAAGAGGCAGCAGGAAGCTGCTGTTTGCAAGGTCCCTGGGCTGGGGGCCGGAGTAGTGGACGGGCCTGGGCCTCCACCACTAGCCACTGAAGGAGCGGCCTGGCTGCGGACTGCCAAGCTGCTGTGAGGAGTGGCTGGACTCTTGTTGGAGGAGTCCTCTGGACGAGGGGGAAACCGGATGGTGACACAGCCGTCAGGCTGTGCCACGAAGCAGACGCTGAGAGGGTTTGCAGGCAGAGGCGAGGACGGGAGAGCCACCACCCCCGAGGGCGCCTCTGCTGGGACTGAGCTAATTCCCAAAACACCCAGCAGGAGGCACTAGTATGGTGAGTGACCCATGACAAACATATATTGAAAACCCTTCAAAGCACATTGCAGCCCAAGGAGTTTGATGATGATTAGAGCTTTGCTTTCTTTGTCCATCCCCCAGAGACACACAAATTGCTTACCAAATCTGAGTTGTCAGGTATGTCAGTGTAGTAGGAGACATGCCACACACATGTTTTTTGGTTGTGATGATGTAATGAGTTTGCTGGTAGGTGTTCGTGGGCACAAAGGCTTTGCACGGCTACCACTCTGATACTTTTCTCTCTGAGAAACTCACAGAAAGCTCTTGCCTTCCACATTATTATGAATTATCTACAGTCATCACTACTGCAGCACCTTTCATCTAAGGATCTCAACATGATTTACAAAGGCTAATGAGTTAAGCTATACAATGAACCTGCACAGTTTTATTCCCATTGTGCAGATGGAAAAACTGAGGCATAATTGGGAAACTTGGGGAAATTGAAATGTATTATGTTTAGGAGGGGTGTACAGTCAGATAGTTTTAGTGAATTAAACCACAACAAGGAATAAAAGGCCTGGATGCACAAAAGGAGTTAGGCGTGATGAGGCTGAGTTTGCTAACTTTTAGTGATGCTAACTTTTAGGTGCCTAGAAAAAGCATTGTGATACACCAAACCTGAGTTAGGTGTGTAGGCTCTTATGCAATTAATGGGGAGACATAGGCACCTTGAACTGCAATTCACAAAAGTCAGCTTTCTAGGCAGGGAGCAGCTTAAACTGGAGACTGGGAGATACCAATGAGCAGCATGTGTGCTAAGACCCACTCCTCTCCTAGAAATAGGCATCTAAGGTCAGTCTGTGGGGAGATGCCTGTCTCAGATAGTGATTCTCAGCTGTGAACCCCCTCCTGGAATTAGACACCTATGCTGTTTTAGCAAGAAGCCCGGGGAGGAGGAGGACAGCCACCTCCCTCATAACTTTTAGGCCAGTGATTAAGGTAATCACCTGGGATGTGGATTACACCCGAGGAGGTGAAGAGATTTGAAGACGGAATCTGCCCTCCGTTAGGTGAGTGCCCTAACCATTGGCTATGGGCCATTCTGATGTGGGGCTGGCTTGGTCTCTCCTGTTGAAGCTGTTGCCCTGGGGATAAATAATGAAAGATTCATTGGCTCACAGGGACTGCATCCTGGATCTCCAAATCCTTGGTGAGTGCTCTAGTGATCATTTTACAATCATTCTAATGCTTATGCTTAGGGTTCGGGTAAATACTTTCTCTCTCTCACACACACTCTCTCTCCTCTCCAGCCCAAATGACTCCAAGTATTTATCCACAATGGAACAGTTTCAACAGTAGAGACTGAGAAATCCCTATATCAGAATGTCCCTTAGCCAGTGCCTAGCACATTCACCTGGGAGGTGGCAGAACCCTTTTTATATCCCTTTGCCCCCTCAGGTGGAGGGGGTTGGGGAGCTGAACCAGGGGGTTCCTACATCCCAGCTGAGTGCTTTCACCACTGGGCTGAAAGTTATTCCCCCAATTGTTTTGTGTGTGAAGGCGCTTACTAGATCGAGCCCCACACACAATTTAGAGGCCTAACTCTTGTCATCCTCTGGTTTATGAATTGCTCTGGGGCTTAGGTGGGCTATAGGCATTCAGATACCAAGACGGAGGCAGCAGTATGTGTGTCCAGAGGCAGAAACATAGAGGAATTTTAGTGCAAAAACTTAGGCCCCGAGTAAATGCCTACAGAGTTCAGTGGGAATTTTATGCATCACAATGGTCCTGAAACTGGGAGCTAGGGAACTAAAACAGGGATTTTGGGGTCTAACTCTTTTTGTAAATCCAGGGCAAAGCATCTGTCTAGCAGAATTGTGGTCCAGAATTGTGGTCCAGACTTCATGATTTCCTCTATTGCAGCTAAAGATGGGGCAGATCCTCAGTTGGTGTAGATTGTCATAGGCCTATTCTAGTCAAAAAGCCTCTGACAATTTACACCAGCTGAGGATCTACACCTTACTGCATGACATGACTCCATTTCACGTGCCACATGCCACAAAATGCTTCAAACCCTAATTTACAATATTGCAATACATAATAGTTGTTTAGTTAGGTTCTGAAAGCATCCTAATTATCTGCTGTTGAAAATATTGAACAATAGATTGCTTTGGGGGAAAGGTCTGTGCAAATCTATTGTATAGCTCTATGTGTACAACATTATTCTGCTTCTAATATGATTCTGAAATAGGCAGCCATCTCATTATATTCTTTTGACCTGTATTCTGTATGTCGGGTAAATGGTCTCCAAGATAATCCATAGTGGAATAATCTTTCTGGACAATTAAGTGGGATCCTACATTTTCAGTTGAGGCAAATATACTTTCAGAAAATGATATTCTCAGTTTGGAAGGTAATTGGTAGACGATTACGTAGGGAAATTACGTCAGTTCATTGTGTCTTCTATAGCTGAAGCATGATGTTTTGATTCACAGAAACAATTATATATATATTTTGATTGGTTATGATAACATCCACACATGTGACCCATAAAATGGAGGGAGAGAGCACAGCATGGCTACAAAAGATGTGGACTGGATCAGAGCTACATAGCTACGCTGGAATCCCATCAGGGATTGCATACTAACCTGATAACTAAATACACCTCTACCCCGATATAACGCAACCCGATATAACACAAATTTGGATATAACGCGGTAAAGCAGCGCTTTGGGGGGGCGGGGCTGCGTGCTCTGACGGATCAAAGCAAGTTCGATATAACGCAGTTTCACCTATTACGTGGTAAGATTTTTTTGGCTCCCAAGGACACACCTCTACCCCGATATAACGCTATTAGTTAGGGGAACCTGCTGATTTCCAGCACTAGCAGCTGGTCATTTACATGTATAGCATCCACAGCTGATGTGCAAATCAACATTAGTGCCTATGTGCATATGAGATCTCCCTTGGCTGAGGTTGGTGTTTTCTCTCCTGTGACTTGGACTAGTGATGAGAAAACATTCCTGAGCTTTGCTTACTGTGCAAACAATTTATCCCACCATCAGTATGATCACACTGTGGAATTGGGTTTGCTTGTCACATCACTATAGTCACTTTTTGCTATGATGCATGCCTTTGTTGCTTTTGACTTGTACTGCTGGCTCTGGGTCATTGCCCATGATTGGCAATGTTTGACCATCAGTTCTGCTTGGGCATCTCCTTACCTACTGCCTTCCATAGCAGCTGTGAAGAGTGCTGCTGCTTGAAGCTAACACATTTTCCAATGGATTTGTCATCCTCTTCTTTCCTTAAGTAGCTACCATGTGCACCAAAAGATTTCTTCTGTGTGAGCTGCACTCCTGGCCTGGTTAGCATGGAAGAGGTGAATATGAGAGTTTACATAGTGCTTCCTCAGTTTAGAAATGTATAAATAATTATCCTGTGTGCTCTTCCTTGCTCTAAACAGGATGATTAAGGCTTTTGTCCTTTTCTCATTTCAGGGAGCCCATTTTCTTCTCTCTCAGTTCATTTCCTCCCTCCCTTATTTTTTTCCTAATAATACCATAATTTTTAGATTAATAGATTTTTAATGCCAGATGGGAACATTATGATACTCTAATCTGACCTCTTTCATAACATGACACAGAATTTCACCAAATGATTCTTGTATCAAGCCAATAACTAGAGAATATCTTTTAGAAACAAATTAGACTTCCAGTGACAGAGAATCCTCTGTCCATCAGTAAGTTCTTCCAATGATTGATTACCTTTGCTCCTTATTCCTAGTTTGAATTTTTCTAGTTTTAGCTTCCATCCATTGTCTGCTAAATTAAATAGCCCTGCACTATCAGAAAGCTTCCTATGTAGATACTCATAGACTGTGATCAAATCACCTCTTAACCTCCTCTTGGATAAATTAGATAGAGCTTCTTTAGTCTTTCCAAACATTGAATAATTCTTATCAGTCTTTTCTGAACATTTCCAATTTGTGTACATCAGAACTGGACACAGCATTCTAGTAATGGTCTCACTAACACCTATATCGTGGAAATAACACATCCCTATAACACATTCTCATGCTTTATACATCCAAGGATTGCTATGCTCTTTTAGCAGCACACTGGGAGCTCATATTCAACTGGTCATCTACCATGGCCTCCAAGATCTTTTTAGAGACACTGCTTTCCAAAATACAGACCTTGATTCTATAACTGTGACTCAAGTTAGTTTTTTTTTTCCTAAGGTCTATGACCTTGCTTAACCAACAATGATTTGATATTTTTCAGAACGTTGATACAGATATTGAATAGTGTTGCACAAAGAATTGATTGCTAAGGAACTCCACTAAAAATGTCTCTGTTGGATTATGATTCCCCATTTACAGTTACTTTTTGCTATCTATCAGTTATCCAGTTTATAATCATTGAATAGATTTTGATTTTCTATTGTGCTAATTTCTTAATCATAATATCATGAACTACTTAGTCAAAATATGTTATGCTGGCACAGATAACTTTCTCAACCAATTATTTGAATCACATCCATAAGGATATTAAGTTTGTTTGACAAACAGTGTCGATGGGGATTAATTATTCAATGATCTTTTAATTCTTTACATTCAGTTAGTCTTTGGCCTTCGCTGCATTTTTTTAAATACCATTTGCTTGCTACTCAAAGAAGATTATTCTAGAACCCACTCATGGTTTGTGTGGGTCAGACCTTTTAAAGTAGAATTTTATATTGTGGTTCAACGTGTTCTAGAACTAGGAGGTCAATGACTTTGCAGGACTCTTTTATATTATTCTTTATAACTCATGACCATGAACTTGAACAGGTGTGGTTATAAATGTATAAACTGTAACAAATTTATGCCAGGCACATGCTTTCCTATTTTTTTTTTATCTTTAGCCATTGTCTGCGATATCATGCTGCTTTTATAGCTGCTGTGTAGACTGTAAGGAGGACAATCAATGTTTCTAAAGGGTGGGTTTTTTAATAAACAACAAACTAGCAGTAGGCAATTACAGGATCCAACAATCCTTTTTGAGTTAACAAAATTGTATTAAAACTGTGAATTAAAGAGTAGTGCCTTGCAAATTTAATATATATGATTAAAGGGAGACTGAGAACTAAATGCCTTCTTTTCTGTGCTCCATTTTGTGAATTACTATCCAGGAGTGATGACTTTGTCAACCAACTGTGTTCCAAAATATTTATTCATTTTTCATCCCAGGGACACCTACGTATGTTTTGCCTCCAGTAGGGATACCGACATCTGTACAGCTTTCTTTGGGTCTTCGACATGGGTTCCTGAAACCCTGTTAGTTTGGGCTAAAAACAATATATGTAACCATAGTAATCAATAGAATGATGCATTTTTCTCAATTTACTGAAGACAAAGTGCTATATAAAAACAAGACTATTGCATTGACATTTTGCCTTCCTGTGTAACCAACACACACTTGTAATATTTATCCCACAGACAATAGCTTTTATTTGTCTTGTATTTTTTCAGTGCACATAAAAGCAAGAAAGAAGTGGTGGCTGATACTAATTTATATTAATAGTGGTACCATTAGCTCTTGAGTTCATTAGAGTGCAACCTGAGTATAACACATTATATGGTGATAAAAAAGGAACATCAGTTATTATATTGCTTTTTCTGTCTTTTAAATGCTGTGATGTGATCCAGCCCAAATTACTTGCTGATGGATGCATGCACCGCTTCAATGCCCCATCTGGAGCCAAGGCTGGAGGACATTGCTGCACTTTGGATATTTAGACATGTTGACATGAAATTCAAGCCATCAAATTAGGGACTTTGACAAAGTCCAGGAAAATATTAACATTTTTGTGACCGTTGGAAGGCAATAGTGTCCAGTGTGCTGATTAAAACACCCCTATTTTTTGGTAATGATACAAATCTCTAGATAACACCATCAGTTGAAAAATATGGGAAATTAGTGTACATTTTAGGAATTAAGAATTCAGCAAAGTATTCTCTAACTGCATTCTGTGTCTTTTACGCTCCCTCTCTCAATAGACAGGCCTGATTTCAGTGTGGCTTAAGTTTAGCATCCGCTTCTCTACATGCCGCTTTGCACATGCACACACTTGCCTCTACACTTTTTGTGCACCCACACCCTCTTTTTGTGCACCCAGTGGTGAGCAACTGCATGACTTGTTATTTATTTGTTGATCATCAATGATGATAGAAAATTTGCATATGCAAAACACATCACTAAGGTACATTGTTTTGCACATGTATATTTTACACACACTTGCATGTTTTTTATTCATGAAAGCAGAGGCCCCCTATATATACAGCCTGCATGCACTATATATAACATGTATGAATACACAAAGTTAGACTCCAGCCCTTTCTATTAAAGGTAATAAAGTCAGTGTGTCAATTCTCTTTGGACTAGCTTGTTAGTTGGCAATCCCCCCCCATAGTAAGGGATAGCACAATGTTGTGCTGCATCTGCAGCTGCCCAGGAGAGAGATGTTGCAACAGCACCTTGATTCACAACCCTGAGAGGAAAGCAAGAGGAATCACTAGCCAATGCCAGCATTATCATTGCTAGGCCCCAACACTCAGGGTCAGCCTTAGGGAAAATGGCGCCTGGGTGAACTTGTATTTTGGTATCCCTACTAGCCCCCACTGCCTCTCCCAGCTCCTCACCCATATTCCAGCCCCTACAGCCTTTCCTGATCCTTCACCCATCCCTCCTGGCCCCTGCTGCTGTGCTTAATTTGTGCTGGGGCTTGCCAGGGTTGAGTCCCATTACCTCTAGGCTTGGCAGTTCATAGCCCTGGCACCTTTGGGTTCCCAGCCAACAGTCACTGCCCTCTGGTCGCCGAGCTCTGAAAGCAGAGCTGCTACCAGCAGCAGTGCAGAAGTAAGGGTGACAATACCATACCGTGCCACCCTTACTTCTCTGCTACTGCTAGCGGTGGCACTTCCTTCAGGGCTGGGTGCCTGGCCAACAGCCACCGCTCTTTGGCTGCCCAACTTGAGGTCCAGAACCTCCTGCATTACAACTTAAGCACTGCCCCACTGCCTTCCCATCCATCCCCCCCAGCATCTCCCCTCCCTCCCTTCTGTGGCCTCACACCCCAGGTCCGGCCCAACCCACTCCTTGCCTCATGACCATGACCCACTCCTGACCACAGCATCCTGGGCGGTTGCCCATAGTGCCCACCCATAAGGCTGGCCCTGCCAACACTCCCTCATCTAAACAATGGGAAATTGCTAATTGCCTGAGTTGCCTTTGACTGATGACCCAATAATAGATGTACCATCTCCTGTACAACCAGTGAAAAACATGTAAGGCCCTATTTAATTCTCACTTACACCCTTGGAAATCTAGATGAGCCTCAATTAAATTAATGGAATTTCATCATGTGAAATTGTGATATGAGAAAGCAGATTCAGGCCCAGAATCAGACAGCTTCTGTCATACTACCATCCTTGAGATCAGTAAAGCCACTCAAAGCATGTCCCCTCTCTGAGCGAATGGGAAGAGGTTAGTGGTTGGGCATGCATTGTGAGGGTCTCTTGGCTATGTAATTTCATTCCTCCCCCTCAGTCTGCAGGAGCCTGGGTTTAACTTTGTTACACTGTAATTATTATTATGTATATTGTTATAGCACTTACAAGCCTCAGTCATGCACTGGGACCCCACTGTACTTTGAGTTGTACAAACATACAATTGAGAGATGGTTGCCTGAGAGATTGAGAAAGTATTCCAGTGGAATTTTTAATTGCTGTTTGGTGCAGCACCTGAAAATTTACGGCAGGATGAACAGGTTCTTGATTACAATATTGTTGATGAATCTTCAATATTGTAAGAATTGTTGACCCGGACCCAGCCCTGATCTTATGATCTATGACCCTGTCTTATGTCTTGTGGGTGATTTTATGCTTGCTAGAGGTAAAATGACATTATAGGAGTATAAGATTGACAGGAATGTATTGCTTATTGGCTTGGAACATGCATGGGGGGTGCAAATAGGTGAACATCTGTTAGTCTATAAGGTGCCACAGGACTCTTTGTTGCTTGTTAGTAAATAGGTTACTAAGCTTGTGAAAAGTGCATGTTGCATCCCCAAAATAATTAATTGATCAGGCTACCTGATGCTCTGAGTGTAGGGTGGGTGGCTGTTGATTTGTGTATCTCAAAATAAACAAAATAAAGTAGTCTTACTGTCTAATATTAATAGTAGGTTAGTTACTATATATATTATACTATACTATAGTTAGTAATTTGCCATTTAGCTGTTGAGCTGTTTTCTTGCAATTGTAGGATAGCATAGAAAAATGAATACATTTTAATGTTAAGGAAATCCTGCCTGAGGGACTCAATAAAAATAAAATTGTAACTTGACAAGTGGGAAAACTTGTCCATACCGTTCATGAGCAGAAGCAGTAAAACTATAAAATAATCCTCATTACAATAATCACAATGAATTAATAAACCAATAACAAGCCAACAATAACTAATTGTAACCTTTAATTTTTTTTTCTTTTGGACCAAATCCTGCCTCTTCCTCCTCCAGGCTGATCCCAGTGGATGTGGGTAAAAGGATTAGGATTTGGGGAAACCACACAGGAAACATGTTAGTCCCTGTCATGCATTGACACTCTGTTTGTACTCCCTGTGCACTGCTATGCAAATCAGACACCACTGGAGTGTAGGAAAATTCATAAGTGAGGAAAAACTGTTCAGATTTGCATCAGGAGTTATATAGTGTATTCTGATTGGCTGAGGCTGGTCCATTGTAGTACACTACCGCTTAATTTGTAGCTGTTTCTCTTTTCCTCTCCCCTCTTGTCCACTGAGAAGAAAAATGTGATCATCTCAGTGAATCTTTTCCTGGCAAACTATTTTAAATAAATAATCCAGATCGATCCAGCACTGTGCTGGAGGGAAATGTTGCACATCTTAGAACTTCTGGAAATCTGGGCTGAGCACCCACAACTCTGTTTAACATCAGTGAAAGCAGTAGGTTATCAACACCTGAAAAACCAGGTCCATAAGCACAAGGTATAAAGTGACAAGCATGAGAGGTAGCTCATTGGCACCAGGCAAAGTAATGATGACAGCACTGCTTAATTGTCACCAGTTAACCCCATTTTAGCAGAAGGAACAAGGTCAAATAGGGGAGCACATAGAAAAGTGACTGAATTGCGTTTATGTCCATGTCTCATTGGACACATGCATTGTCTCTGCACACACCCTGTCCATTTTTATCCTGCAGTCCAGTGATTAAGGGCTAGTCTGTGCTACAGAGGTGTAAATTAGTCCTAGTAGAGGCACAGCTTATGTTGTCTATATGATTTTTTTTGCTGGTACAGTTAAATCACCTTCCCGAACAGTAAGCTATAATGACAAATGGACTCTTTTGCAGGCATAAGTTTCAATGACCCAGGTTTTTTACCAATATAGCTGTGTCAATCAGTGGGGTGATTTTTTTCACAGTCCTAACTGACTTAGCTATGCCAGCAAAACTTTGCAGTGTAGACCTGGCTTTAGTGAGTCAGATCTGATGAACA
This sequence comes from Trachemys scripta elegans, assembly GCF_013100865.1. NCBI lineage: Eukaryota > Metazoa > Chordata > Testudines > Emydidae > Trachemys > Trachemys scripta. The sequence goes on along the minus strand of NC_048298.1, from coordinate 283,258,402 downwards.
TCTTTGCAAATACGAGTTTCCACTGTTTATTGATGTTTATTTCTCAGTATTAATAATAAGGTACAGGTAAAGTATTAAACCAAGCAGCTGTCAAATTAACTATTCCTGTGTTATCTTTGATGTGCTACAGTAATTGGAGCCAGCTGATTGCATATGCTACTTGCTTAAAAAATTGCATTTTATTACAATGGTTTACAACTGGGGATACAGCTCAGGGATGGATGTCCTGAATAGAGGGGGAATAATCACTGGACTCGATCTGCTGGCAATGCTCCTCCTAATGCAGCCCAATATGCCGTTAGCTTTCTTGGCAACAAAGGCACACTCTTGACTCATATCCAGCTTCTCGTCCACTGTAATCCCCAGGTCCTTTTCTGCAGAACTGCTGCTTAGCCAGTCGGTCCCCAGCCTGTAGCATTGCATGGGATTCTTCCGTCCTAAGTGCAAGACTCTGCACTTGTCCTTGTTGAACCTCATCAGATTTCTTTTAGCCCAATCCTCCAATTTGTCTAGGTCATTATGGACTCTATCCGTACCCTCCAGCTTAGTGTCTAACTCTCCCCCCTGGGTCACTCGGCTTGAATGCCAACTAGACACAGAGCCATCGATCACGACCCATTGAGACCGACAATCTAGCCAGCTTTCTGTCCACTTTATAGTCCATTCATCCAATCAATACTTTTTTAACTTGCTGGCAAGAATACTGTGGGAGACCATATCAAAAGCTTTGCTAAAGTCAAGATATATCATGTCCACCATTTTCCCCATATCCACAGAGCCAGTTATCTCATCATAGAAGGCAATCAGGTTGGTCAGGCATGACTTTCCCTTGGTGAATTCATGTTGACTGTTCCTGATCATCTTCCTCACCTCCAAGTGCTTCAAAATGGATTCCTTGAATTTTTCTGGGGACTGAGGTGACTCTGACTGGTCTGTAGTTCCCTGGATTCTCCTTCTTCCCTTTTTAAAAGATGGGCACTATATTTGCCTCAGGCACTTATTTAGGTGCCTAAGTATAGCTATAAGAAGTTCTTTTTAGGCATCCATTTTTAAAAATATTGGTCAAAGCACAGATTAGGAAAGGATGCTTATTTTCATTATGTTGACTTAAAAGGCCATTTTGAATTGATGAACTGCAGATGTCAATATTGGTGCTGAAATAAGAAGACGAGATAAGGAAGAAGCTTCCTGTAGAACAGACACTTCATTCCTCTTTCCAAAAAGGGTCTCTGTTTATGAACAAACTGCCAAGGATAGTGGATGATATAAAAAAAAAGAGGAACTAATGCTCTTGGTAGGATCTCTGGACATAGTAGCACTGCTAAGAGTTTTTGTTTGTTTGTTCTTTTAATATCAAGTGTTAGTCCCCTTGGCAAAATATGCAACTGTCTTTACATTTTGTTAGCAATTTTAAAAAGTCTTTCTCTATAGGGTCTCTTGTTAAAGGAAATAGACATTTTAAATCTAGAGCCTAAATTTAGTAATTTTTTTTTTTTGCTTTATGTCTAAGGCTGGGTGAATATTGCAAAAATCTTTCTGCAAATATGCACTCAAAGTTTCAAACCAATAATAATTAATATATTCACTGGACTAAATACTCATGGAAACAGCAACTTTTAGGTGACTTTTGAAAAATAATGCCATAAAGAATTATGAATATGTAAAAACTAATAGTTGCTTAGAAAACTTTTTTCTCTGTTTTCCATTCATTCAGTGAGGAGAGAGGAACTTATCATCTGTCCATATGCCAAATTAAATCTGTTTATGCATCCAAAGATTGCATTAGCCCTTTTGGCACAGTGTCCCATTAGGAGCTCATGATCAACTGATTATCCATCACAACTCCCAAATTTTTTTCAGAATCACTGCTTCCCAAGATAGAATCCCCCATCATGTAAGTATGGCCTACATTCTTTGTTCCTAGATGTATACACTTTTACATTTAGACACATGAAAACACATACTGTTTGCTTGCTCCCAGCTTACCATTTCTTCTAAAAGATATGCTCTATGAATTATTTTGGGGAAGGTCTATGTCCTGTGTTATTCCGGAAGTTAGACTAGATGATTACAATGGTCTCTTCTGGCCTTGAAATCTATGATCTCATGAGCATGCACTGAGTTTAGTATCCAAGAGTTCAAACCAATCAGCAGACAGGCTATGTTTGTATTTGAGAAGAGGACATAGACGTGTTAACAGACAACAACTGTGTTTTTGCTAAGCTGAAACAACTTAGTTTTTATCTCTTGTTGAAACAGAGTTGGACTAGTGCCCAATCAGAATGGAGGAAAGACAAGTCTTGTCTTCAGCTCTGGAGATGAAGAAATAAAATTTGAGGAGAAAACTGGACAGCTACATTGCAACTGAGAAAACAAGAGAAATGTACTGAATATCTGTTCCTAGTCAAGTACTCTCTAGAAGAAACTCTAGTACCCTAACAGTTGCATCAGGCAAGATATGGAGTAGCACCTTACTCAGCAGATGGTCTTCAGTAGAATCACTTGTGCTACTCATCATAAATAAGGGTTCCAGAATCTGGTCATCTGCTAGTTAATATTGTAAAGTGCTTTGAAACTGGTGTAGACTATAATTTTCAGCAGTTCAGAGCAACTACAAACTCTGTTGAAATCAATGGGAACCCCAGGTGCCCAGCACCTCTAAAAATCAGGCCCTAGTATTTCAGGTCAGACCCACAGATGCTGAGGCACCCTAATTTATTGGACATTTCTGAAGAATTTGGTGGAATATTTTAACCCTGATATCACTGTTTGAATGAAATATTTTCAAATTTCTACCCTCTGAGATTTAAAAATAAGTGCTTAAAGTTAGACTCCTAAATCCATATCTAGGCTAGGTGGCCTGATTTTCAAAAGGCCCTGAGTGTGTTCAGAAGCTCCCATTAACATCAGTGAGATTTGGTTGGTGCTCAGCTCTTTGAAATTCAGACCATTTCTTTAGGCGCCTTCACCTGGACTTTAAACTCCTATTTTTGTAAATCTTGTCTCACATGTTACACACACTTTACAGTATTTTTATATTTTGAAAAGTTTGGGAATGCTCAAACTAAGTTAATTATCCAACATAGCTATTTCTTCAGATGTTTAGGTTAAAAATAACTATAAAGTTGTTAATGCACTCATGGGGAACGTTCCAGCCACTGGGGAAGTTTTCTCTTTCCTAAAGCAAGGGACAAATATTTTGAAAGCCAAGGTTTGGGGACTTTTTTAGACCTTTTTCTTTTTCCCGTTCTTGATGGAACATGTTTTTGTTAACACAAAATGAAGCAGAATTAGGAGGCAGTGATTTTGTAAACCTGAGATTGTCTAATTTCTACCATATGGTGTTTTTGTTTTTATCATCATCTTTGGAACAAAGGGTAGAACTTCCCAACTTGTTTGTTTTTATGCTAATTTCTGCTTTTAGAGAAGATTTAAGTGGTTGACTTGAATCCCATAAGTTTCATTACTTTTTCCCCCTACTTTTTTTTCTAACCAGCTTTCACATTTCCAACATTGCATAAAATACCCATTTGTAATTATGTTTAACCTTTCTAAAGCCTCTGGGTATAGTCTACTCATTAATCTTTAACCTGACAAGCCTTGAGGGTTGTGGAATTGGCTCAGCCTGTATTAGAAGCACAGAGACCACAGTCTAGAGGTACAAAAGGGGTAATTAAGAGGAGGTATGAAAGGAAATGGAACAAAACTAAAGGGATATGATTATATTATGGTAGATGTCAGACAGCAGCAGGGACAATGGAATGCAAATTATTATAGACAGAGTTCAGGAAATAACAATTTTTAGAACAAAACTAATTTAATCAGACCCTATCTTACCCAAGCAAAAATAACGTGCACTAAATTAGATCTAAAATATAGTCATATTAATAGTGCAGTCATATGGTCAGCTTTAAATAGATTGACTCTACTGAGTTTAAAAAAAAAAAAAAAAAAAAAAAAAAAAACCCAAGACGCGTTTTAATAATTCTGTAAAGGTACCAAATAATCCAGCCTCAATGTGCCCCCGGGACGGACAATGTCACCTGGACAGTAATAAGTGAAAAACTAAGGGGCACATCCTGTCCCAACCTTCATGGAAGCAAAGAGATCCCTGGCACCAGAACTGGTATCATTCTGCTAAACAAGGGACCACTCAGCACTAATTCCAGCTCTCTGTAGTCTACCAGTACAAAGCCCAAATAGGGTCTTCGGAGGGAGTTCAGGGGATGGGCAAGATCAGAATATTGGATTCTGTGAGGATCCTTTATTTTTCCAACACCTCAGAAGGAGCATGCTAAGGTTATGGAAACTGCTTTAGCTTTCAGATTGAAGTGTCTCACTAATATCCCAATTCTGCAATGTACTTAAGCAGGTGGCTAACTTTATGTGCATGTGTTGTTCTATTGCCTTTAATGGGACTCTTCACATATTTAAAGTTATATACTTGCTTATGCACTTTCCTGAATCAGGCCCTATAGCTCTAAAGACTTGAAGGGATGATTCCTTCCTGTTTCTCTGAAGAAATCCCCATCACCCAGCAGAGATATCTGGACTGGGCTCTAGCAGCTGGATTTCCACCTAAGAGAAGTTCACCTGAGACTTCTGGAAGCACTCCCATTCATGACAACAATGTCTGACAGATCTGCTTCATTCTATGTGGAGGCTGATGGGGTGGGTCCAAGCCCAGCATTCCAAACCCTTTGTTTGTTTGTTTGTTTTTTAAAGGCCATGCATCTGGAACCAAGAGACTCTCAACTGTCATTTAAAAAAAATCATTAAAAATAGTTGTTTTTGTCCTCAATTTGTTCTCAGGGCTGCAGCTTGAAAACACGAACCCTTAAGGCTCAAACACCAAGAGGCAAAGAAAAAACACAATATCATTTTAAAGAACCCCCATGACCCTTCTATTATGGTGGGGGGAGAGGGGAACTTTGTTTATGAACAATACTGAGAGCCCTACCAAATTCACGGCCATGAAAAATGCATCACAGACCATGATATCTGCTCTCCACCCCCTGTGAAATCTGGTCTTTTGTGTGCTTTTCCCCAATACTATACAGATTTCATGTGGGGAGACCAGGGTTTCTCAAATTGGGGGTCCTGACCCAAAAGGGAGTTGCAGGCGGGTCACAAGGTTATTTTAGGGGGATTGCAGTATTGCCACTCTTACTTCTATGCTGCCTTCGCAGCTGGGCAGCCAGAGAGTTGCAGCTGTTGTCCAGGTGCCCAGCTCTGAAGGCAGAGCCCCACCAGCAGCAGCACAGAAGTGGCAATACCATACCATGCCATCCCACCCTTATTTCTGCGTTGCTGCCTTCAGAGCTGGGCAGCCAGAGAGTGGCAGCTGCTGACTGAGAGCCCAGCTCTGCAGGCAGCAGTGCAGAAGTAAGGGTGTGACATATTCTGTACCTCAAGGGAATACCCAGCACCTGCATATTTATCCTTATAATATGATTGTGTGGTATCCAATGCAAAGTTTGTCATGTCGGGTGTCTTTGGAAGGCTCATGATGCACTGAGCATTGTTGTTATAACATTACTAGAACATTATTATAGGTTGTAATTTCATGTATATAGTTGAGGCTGAAAATGTATCCTCATGGCTTAAAACAAGCCCAGACAAAACTCTCCAAGAGCAGAGGGGCAGTTTATACCTCATCAGGGCATGTATGGGACAACCCAGCCCAGCCTCACAGGAACAAAGGACATTGGCCTAGGCAGCAACAAAGGATCTGTTGGATGCTCGAGTGAGTGACACCCCTTCCTTTGGTCAGTTTGGGACTGTGATGAGGTAATGCTCACCTGACTCTGAAGCAGGGACATGAGGGCACAAAGCCAAGAGGGAAGAAAGAACATGATAAAAGGGAGAGACATTTGCCATGCTCTTCCTCTCTCTTCCACCTCCATCTACAGACATCACCACCAAGTGCTGATCAAAGGAGAGAGCCTGGCTGAAGGGCAACCAGCCAGCCTGTGGTGAGAAGCATCTAAGTTTGTAAGGTTTCAGAGTAGCAGCCGTGTTAGTCTGTATCCGCAAAAAGAACAGGAGTACTTGTGGCACCTTAGAGACTAACAAATTTATTAGAGCATAAGCTTTCGTGGACTACAGCCCACTTCTTCGGCATCCGAAGAAGTGGGCTGTAGTCCACGAAAGCTTATGCTCTAATAAATTTGTTAGTCTCTAAGGTGCCACAAGTACTCCTGTTCTTTTTGCGGATACAGACTAACACGGCTGCTACTCTGAAACCTTACAAACTTAGATGCTTCTCACCACAGGCTGGCTGGTTGCCCTTCAGCCAGGCTCTCTCCTTTGATCAGCACTTGGTGGTGATGTCTGTAGATGGAGGTGGAAGAGAGAGGAAGAGCATGGCAAATGTCTCTCCCTTTTATCATGTTCTTTCTTCCCTCTTGGCTTTGTGCCCTCATGTCCCTGCTTCAGAGTCAGGTGAGCATTACCTCATCACAGTCCCAAACTGACCAAAGGAAGGGGTNTACTTGTGGCACCTTAGAGACTAACAAATTTATTAGAGCATAAGCTTTCGTGGACTACAGCCCACTTCTTCGGCATCCGAAGAAGTGGGCTGTAGTCCACGAAAGCTTATGCTCTAATAAATTTGTTAGTCTCTAAGGTGCCACAAGTACTCCTGTTCTTTTTAAGTTTGTGAGGGTGCTGAAAGTGTTAAGATCAGCTTAGAATGCATTTTGGTTTTATTTAATTTGACCAAATCCGACTTGTTGTGCTTTGACTTATAATCACTTAAAATTTAGCTTTGTAGTTAATAAATGTTTGTTTATTCTATCTAAAGCAGTGTGTTTTGGTTTGAAGCATGTCAGGGACTCCCCTTGGGATAATAAGCCTGGTACATATCAATTTCTTTCTTAAATTGATGAACTAATATAAGCTTGCAGCATCCAGCGGGCATAGCTGGACGTTGCAAGATGGAGGTTCCTAGGATTCTGTCTGGGACCATAGATACTGGCTAGTGTTATTCGATTGCACAATCCAAGGAGCAGCTTACACGCCAGAGGATGTGTGAACAGCCCAGGAGTGGGGGTTCTCACAGCAGAGTAGGGTAAAGTTGGCTCTCAGAGTCAAGGTTTGGAGTGACCTAGCAGATCACTGGTTCAGATAACACCAGAGGGGAATGTTACAGGGTGGCCATCCTTACTTCTGCGCTGCTGCTGGCAGTTGCTCTGCCTTCACAGCTGGGATCGCAGCCAGCAGCCGCCGCTCTCCAGCTGCCCAGCTCTGAAGACAGCACCGCCTCCAGCAGCAGCACAGAAATAAAGATAGCAGTACTGCAACCCTTCTACAATAACTTTGCACCCCTTCCCCACAACTCCTTTTGGGATCAGGACCCCTACGATTACAACACCGTGAAATTTCAGATTTAAATAGCTGAAATCAGGAAATTTACAATTTTTAAAATCCTATGACCATGAAATTGACCAAAATGGACCATGAATTTGGTAGGGGCCTACCCATATGCCTATGGGAAGGTCAGGGAGTCCAGTTCTGTCAAGTCCTTGCATGGGATATACAAGGGAGGGAATCTCCTTGCATACTTCCCCCACTTCTCTGCAGTCATATAAAGGTCTATCAGAAATGAACCCTGTATATGTACATTAATAATTTATATAGAGTACGTTTTATGAATATGTTTTACCTTTAGGGAAGGAAAAACATTTGTCCCCTAAAAGGGAATACAACCTTAAGCATGATACACATGTTGTAAATTTCTCTGTTTATTTAGCTATTCACTTGGTAGGAGAAAAAGCGAATACTTTTCATTGTGAAAATAATGCCTCTGAACTTACTTTTTCTGAAGGGCAAACACCATAGTTGCACCTATAATTAAATTGCTTTTTTTAAAAGTGGCAAAAAACATTAAGAGGCTGACAATTTGTGCATCTTGTCACTCTTTCCAAAGCTACAATGTGGAAGTGGTAAAATTTCCAAATAGAATTTCTAGCGCATGGAAAATTTAATAGCTTTGGTCTGAAAATGGAAAATGAAATAAAAAGATTTAACATTTTAGGTTTTTCGTTTTGATTCCTTTATAATAAGCCAAACCTGACAAAGGACAGAGTCCTGCTTTCTTTACCTACAACCTGCAGTTGATGGGTCTATTTCCTAGATTTCAAGGCCATCTAGCCCTCAGACTTATGTGAGTACGGTGAGCTGCATATGGCCCATACGCTGGAAAAAGTTATCAAAGAATGAAACAGCAAAACAAGGAAAACCCTTCTGTGATTATTTCAAGCTTTATGTACTCCTCTTACCCAAGTTTTTATGCCAGTTTAACTCTGTTGAATTTTCTGGAGGTATACTGGCAGAAAACCAGTTTAACAAATCAGAGAATCAGGCCCTGGCTTTGAATGATCAGTGTAAATAAGAATAACACTGACTTATTTTCCCCCTTCACACAGACAATTTTCATTCCTTAGCGAGATGCAGAAGGTGTGTAGGTTCCTGCAGTACATATGCAAGCTTTGTTTACCCTACTCAACTCTTCAGGGCATCCACTTTCCCAAGAGGCACTAAATCAAATGTAATAGAAAAAAATTCTTACTAAATTTAACAAATAACTAGGAGATACTGAAGTTGGAATAATAGATGTAACCAATACATGAACTCAGGAGACAACTGTAAGGCAATTAGGGGAAACAAAAATGGGTCAGAAGAAAATATTGTGGTTTTTATGCTATATTTATTAGCTGTCTAGGTCAGCTACTTTATATCTTTCTAATCGTCTGTATAAATAAGACTAGCAATGTCATATTCTTTCATTCCTGTGCTAGGCTGACAATTTTTATTGCTTAATGAGATCGACTGTTTCTAAGTTCTACATATGTATGCTCAGTCTATTCAACCCTTTGGGGCATCTGCCTTTCCAGGATGAAAAACAAAACAAAAAAAAATAAACAATTTATAGTGAATTCAACAAATAAATAGGCTATGCATGGAGAACTTTATATTTTCAGCTATAATGGAATCATAGTTAGTCTCACAGAAATCTCTGCCTGAGGTGCAGTATGGCACTAAAAGGTACACTATGTGGGTTTGACATCTTTCTCCAATGTCTCTGGCATTGCCTATTGTATGAAACAGAATACTGGATTAGATGGGCTTTTGATCTACTCTGGGTTGGCAATTCTCACAGTAGCCAAATTCTCCCTACCTTGCCTATGACTAGACTTATTTAATTCATTAGAAGTCCTCTTGGGAGGAAAGCAGAATTTGGCCAAATATGTTTTTATATTGGTGCCAGGATGATGAGTAGATCAAAATGACACCCAGCCCCTCTAATTTATGTAATGCTTAATACTTACAGCCCTCGCTCTTATTTGGGACCCTATAAGCAACCTCCCCTATGGGTACCAACCTGAAATTTACAAAATAAAGTGTTTGCCCAGCAACCCTGAGCAAGGATCCTCTCAGGAGGCTCCAGAAAGGTGGAGGTCCCCCAGAACTCCAAAGGTCTACCTAACCGAAGTGCCCAAGATATCTAACAGGGGCTGGGCCAGAGAAGAAGGGTAAGAATTCCTGACCCAGGGGCCTGAGTGACATATTAGAGCAACCAATTACAAACCCAGGATCGCTTGCACGTGATTGAGACTGCCCAGACTTGTGCACTCAACCTGGACAGGCATAGTGTTTGAGAGATGGTTGCTGGGAGTCAGCTTCCAGCAGCAGGAATATATGCAGATCCCCTGTTACTCTCTGAGGGAAGGAGAGAAAAAAACTCAGGACCCAGTGCGTCTTAAGGTATACCATAGAGTCACTGAGAGGGAAAAATAAGTGGACTTTTGGAGTGCTATCTACCGAATTAACCTACTGTCAATTACAAATGCCACAAACCATTTATAATGAAGCATGTATGCTATTTAAACACATATACCTAGAAAATTTTGTCTGTGCCTTTTAAACACCAGTAGCTGCTTCTACCTTTGCTCTCCACTAACCTCCATAGTGTTACATTTGCAGAGTTCTGAAATGCTGTTGTCAAAGGCTGACTTGGTAATTTGAAATCCATCTAGAACATGAATGCCTTTTTGCTGTCCCTTAGACTACTTCTTTAATTCTTCTTTTCAATAATTTCTTATTCATATTGATCAGTTAAACAGATGAAAGGAGAATGATTTATGACTGATGCTTCTGATTAAGTTAATACATATTTAATTGTCACAATTAATATGTACCTTTTAAAGACTCCCTTTTGGTGGTTGTACCTGATCACACAGCTTAAAGCTTATGCTCCTGAATCTAACCTCCTTACTCCTGACCTGTCTCCCTCTGTTCTGTTCTGTATCTCAGTTTATGTCTCAGGCATCTCACGGATAGGTTTCTGTCAATTTAAACTTAACATGCCCCAAACTCATCTACTGATCTTTCCTGACAATCCTTTTCTCACCCCTCCTCCTTTTCTGTCACCAGCACCCAGCTCCACAACATGGTCATTACCTTTAACTCTGACCTCTCTCTGGATTGGCACACCCAAGCTGTTTCCAAATCTTATAGTGTCTTCCTCCATTGCATTTCCAGGAAGCAGCCTCTTCTCAGTTTGCCCTCTTAAAACTTTGGCAGAGGCCCTAATGAGGGTTCTGGGCTGGAGGTGCAGGCTCTGGGGTGGGGACGAGGGGTTTGGGGTGCAGGAATGGGTTCTGGGTTGGGGGGGCTCAGGGCTGGGATAGGGGGTTGGGGTGCGGGAGGGGGTCAGGCTCGGGGCTGAGGGGGCTGGGGATGAGGGGTTTGGTGTGTCAGAAGGGGTTCTGGGTTGGGGGGGTCAGGGCTGGGACAGGGGATTGGGGCATAGGGTTGGGGCATGGACTTACATCCACCAGCTCCCGATCAGTGGTGCAGTAGAAGTGCTAAGGCAGGTTTCCCGCCTGTCCTGGCAACATGGGTTGTGCTGCGCCCTGGAAGCGGCCAGCAGCAGGTCCGGCTCCTAGTCGGAGGCACGCAAGCGGCTCCATGCCGCTCTCGCCCACAGGCACCCCCCGCAAGCTGCCATTGGCTAGTTTCCGGCCAATGGGAGTGTGGAGTCAGAGCTCGGGGTGGAGGCAGCACGCAGAGCCCCATGGCGCCCTGCCTAGGAGCTGGACCTGCTGCTGGCCACTTCCAAGGAACAGCGCAGTGTCAGAACAGGTAGGCACTAGCGTGCCTTATTTGGGCAGCACCGCCAATGGGACTTTTAACATCCCGGTCAGCGGTGCTGGCCAGAGTGACCCAGTGCCTTACATGCCATGACCCAGTACTGAGTCGTGCCCAAACTTTGAAAAACCCTGTTTTAAGGGACCATTCAAGGTACATTTGCCTGTTAACACCTCTCCTGTCATAGGACAAAAAGATGGGGTTAAGGGGTTATGTAGATTGTTGTAGTAAGCCATGAACAGTGTGTCTGTTCAGCCCATGATTTGTAGTGGGTAGCAAACTTATGAACTTAAGCTCCCAGGCTCATCTTTTGAAAGTGCAGGTTTTCTTTGAGGATGAGGACTGAGAGGTCAGATATAGAGTGATTGCTGTGTGAAAAATGTTCACCCACAGATGGTAGGGTGTTTTTGTCTTTTATCATTTTCCTGTGTGAGTTCATTCAAGACTGGAGAGGTGTTAATGGGCCACCCTACCTTGAATGGTACCTTAGAATATGTGCTATCTACTTAGTCTAAACAATCTGTTCCACTTTGCAGTTAGCTGATCGTCTGAGTACCTTTCCCAGACAGGAAGAAGAGCAATGAGTGGCTCTAAAGCTTGTGTCTCTCACTAACAGGAGTTGATCCAATAAAACACATTACCTTATCCATCTTGTTTCTATAGTGGAAATAGGATACCTGTTCTAGTTTTAATCTAGCTAGCGATCCAAGTATGTACCCAGGATCTTCAGCTGGCTTGTACTGGGGAATCTAGCCTGATGCCCATGCCATGGAGTCTTTACTGCTATTAGAAAGAACAGGAGTACTTGTGGCACCTTAGAAACTAACACATTTATTAGAGCATAAGCTTTCGTGGGCTACAGCCCACTTCTTCGGATGCATATAGAATGGAACATATATTGAGGATATATATATATATATATACACACACACATACAGAGAGCATGAACAGGTGGGAGTTGTCTTACCAACTCTGAGAGGCCAATTAAGTAAGAGGAAAAAACAACTTTTGAAGTGATAATCGAGATAGCCCAGTACAGACAGTTTGATAAGAAGTGTGAGAATACTTACAAGAGGAGATAGATTCAATGTTTGTAATGGCTCAGCCGTTACCTGTGCTAGCTAGATGAAAGCAAGTGTGGGTACGCCTAAAACCATGCTACAATCACACCTTAATCTCAGTGTAAACTCACTTTAAGTTTCACAACTGGTGTTTGGTTCCCACATTATCAGTAAAGCTCAATGAAAAACTATAAAATTTTCATCAAAAATTCATTTTGTTAAAAATTTGAAATTCAAAATTTTGAATTCCAGTCCTCAGCAACTTACAGACTTTAAAACCAGAAGGGACCATAATGATATACATAATGCTATCTACCAACTTTACCTTTGTTTCTGGCTTTCCTGGACAGTACATACCCTTCAGTAAAGGTATTCGATCATGTTCCCATTATCATTGTATTGGTTTCACTTCTTGCACCAGCAGTTCTATTTCTTCCATATTGTTACCCAGGCTCCTTGCATTGGTGTGCAGCAGTGGTGGGCAACCTGCGGCCCATCAGGGTAATCTGATTGTGGGCTGCAAGACCTATTGCTGAAGTTGACTGTTTTCAGGCACGGCCCCCTGCAGCTCCCAGTGACCGCGGTTCGCCTTTCCTGGCTGCGGGAAGCAGCGGGCCGCAGGGACATGCTGGCCGCTGCTTCCTACAGCTCTCATTGGCTGGGAACGGCGAACTGCAGATGGAATGAATACAACAGGTAATCATCAAGTGGTCCATCCCCCGTTGCCCATTCCCAGCTTCTGGCAAACAGAAGCTAGGGGCACCATCACTGCCCACCCTGGAATCATTCCTCTTTTGATCTGCTAAAGAACGAGTAAAATGATCTTACCTCTTCCATTCTTTTACATATACAAGATCAAATACTGAGGAAAAATATTAATTAAGATGAAAGAAGCCTACATTGAAAGACAATGGATCTGTTAGATCTGAAGTGTCTGCTTTACCTTAGTCAGGAAAGAATCTTGAATTTAGATTTATACTTTTGAGGCAACCTCAGAAAAGTCTTAGATGAAATAGCAGAAGGTGGAGAAGTCAACATGAATGACTCAGAACCATTAGCAACACATGGCTGAGTTTCTTATGGACAGACTTGCCAATACTGTCTTTCATGGAAAATTAATGCAGGAAGATTAATTTTATGAGAGAACACATTCTCCCAGCTGGGATTTCCTTTGTCTTCAACCACTGTTTTGTTTTAATTAAAGACTTGTTTTCAATTCAGTCTTATGGGCAAGGTAAAATGGCTTTAAAGAGAAGAAAACTGGGCCAATGTTTTAAAGGATGCTTGAAGTTAGGATCCTAAGTTCACATGTAGGTGTCTAAATATGTGACCTGATTTTTAAAAGTGGTGAGCATCCAACGGCTCCCATTAACTCCAGCAGACATAAATAAAGTCAAGGGAATTAAGAGAATAACAGGCTGATTAACAGGCTGGAGGGATTGATTTATGCGGAAATACTGAAAAAAACTGAATATGTACAGCATGACTAGACAATGTGTAGCAGACGATAGGAGGTCTGTATACAATGTTTTGAATTGTGTAAATACTAGAAGGGATAGGAATTGTTTTGAATGGTCCAAGGGAGCGTAACTTGAAATAATGGAATGAAAATGAGCTAAGAAAAATGTAGGCTTTACATCAGAAAACCTTCCTGTGAGGTCTATTAGTCTGTAGTAATCTCCCTAAGGAAGCATTGGAAGCCCATCACTTGAATAATTTAATACTAGACTGGATAAAGCATTTGAGAATATACAGTAGGGAACAATCCTGCACTGACTTATTACAACTTATAGCTGGTAAGTTACATGCCTGCAGTGTGCAGAATTTCCACTGAATTTGAGGGTCAGGCTGTGAGAAGTTGGTGTGTCAGTAACATGACACATTCCAGTAGACCTAACCAACTCTTCTCCCTGTAACACAAAATTCCCTGCACTTTAACACACACCCGTCTGCTCTTTTCCCCATCAGTGAATCTCCACCAGTCTGTGCTGGGGGAGATGTTATCCTTTCTGGAGCAATTTGCTTCCCTTTTCACAGTCTGCATTGCTAGATGATGGTCAAAATTTAGGGCAATATAAGCAGAAGGTGAGAAGGCTGTTATTTCTACTACCAACACATGTTAGCAGCCCTAAATCAGCTTTGATCTAATAATCCAGGGTCTAATAAAAATCTATTAAAAATTGTTTTCAAAAGAATTTGGAGTAATTCTGATATAGTCCAAAATCATGTCCCAGATTTATTCAAATAGCATTATTAGCAGCATCGTTTTCTGCATTGTTATTTCAAGAACATGGGCAAATTAGCCTTGTATTTACCACTGCCAGGTATATATTCATTATGAAATCCTCAATTTCAGAGAAGGCTATTTTTATAATGATCCATTGATTAGGTGGCACTGAGTTAATGTTCAAAAATATAGAATAATATATATTCTATAGATTACTTTAACTTTTAAGTCCATTAACTATGAGGTCTTTGGCCCATAATGTGTTTTTTTTTTAGGCCAGCACATGCACACATAATCTCTTGGCTAATTCTCAATCTCAGATTAATTTGCAGTGGAGTTAAGAGTTCAACAGATTAGATTTTGAAGTCCACAGTATGGACAGGACTAAAAGGCAGTGTTAAATACGATGGATGTTAAAATCAGGGTTCAGATCCTTGACCTCTGGTGTATCTCTTTGCACTGCCCTGTTGTGCAAAGAGGAACATGGCAGCTGGGGAGCATTTTCCAGGGTATGGTCAGAGTCTTACAGTCCAGGGCCAATGGAGGAGCCCCTAGGAGGTCATTGACACTGGTCTAGTTTGAGTAGACCTGAAGATGCTGGATTGGAGGTGAGAGAGAATGTTCCACAAGGATTAGAGAAACACAAAAGCATCTTGAAGTACAGCTAGTTTGGACCTGAGGATCTGGCTCTAGATTTCTTTTCAGAAGAGGTGGCAGTTTAATCATAGTGGTATGTACATCCTTCAGTCTGAAAAAATGAGTTAGTTAAATATTGTAGAGCCCTGAATATTGTATGTCTATTAGATATCTAAAGTGCTGCAGTTGTAATCAGTGGAAGCTTTTGAGCTGGATCCCTCATCCTTTACAAGAGCGAGGGACATTAGTAGGGGATTCTCCATGAGGTGCCCTTAGCACAGGAAGAAACTTTCCTGTTCCAAAATAGACTGGATCTGTTTTATAATCTATGGCAGAGCTGCTGAGAAGAACGAAGGACCAAACTAGCTTGAGCCTCTACAGACCTGGGGTCAGTTCCCTGCTCTGCCATAGACTTCATGTGTGACCGTGCACAAGACTTTTAGCCTCTCTTTGCCTCAGTTTCTTATCTATAAAATGGGGGAATAAATACTTCCCTACCTCATAGGGGTGTTGTGAGGATAAAACTTTAAAGAATGTGAGGTGTCCAGACCCTCAGGTTGCTGTATTGGGCAACCTGAGGCCCGCGGGCTGCACGTGGTCAGTTTGTTTACATTGATTGTCTGCAGGCAAGGCCACCTGCAGTTCCCAGCACTGTTCCTGGCCAATGGGAGCCACAGGATTCACACATTATAAACTGTTCACCCCCATTTTTGTGTAGTTAGTGAGAGTTGGAGAGTATAATGTACCCCCAAATCAGACACGGATTTTATTTACTTTTACAGCCTCTGCCTTATCCAACAGACTCCTGGTGACTTTGGTGATGTCCTGCCATCAGATCTAGGAGAACAGGGGAGGGGCTTTACTCCACAAAATGGTCCTACAAATTATGAAGGTTCAGTCTCAGCAATCAATGCATAATTTTTTTGCTTTTGTCTTATAAATCTCAATAAGCATAACATTCACCAAATTTGGAAGTTGAATCATATTTTCCCATTGTTTAATTTTCTACAATATACAGCACAAACTGAGCTGAGCTGAACCAGGCCTGAAACAGAGCTGTTTTCTCTCTCTCTTCTCCCTCTCTTTTAATACTGAAATATTTCTTGGCAAAATTAAAATGTTTTAGAAAATGAGATGAGCTCTTCCCCATCCTAGTTTTTAATGATTCTGAAATGTTTATTTGTCCAATCCAGCAAATCCTTGCTCACATGAGCAAGTACAGGCTACTCATGTGAGAAAACATTTGCAAGGTCAAGACCTATGAGAGTGGTAGCATATTTGTGTAGAAAAGCAAAACTAAATGACAAAGAAGAAATTAAAAATACCAGTAAATTAAAATAAAGTTGGAATACACTCAATTAGCTAAATTACTATTGATATCTGTCATTATAAAGTACCTACGGCTGTATAATTTTCTTCTAATCCCCCAAACACACAACTAAGCAAGTGAGAAAACACGTATTCCTACAACCCCCAGTGGAGACATTGAAATTATACATGGTCTCACTAATTTATAGAGTGACTTTCACACTGGGATACATTAAAAAAAAAATTTAAAAAAGAGAGAACATTTAAATAAAAAGCAATTTGCTCTGCCTGTAATTGTATTCCCATTGCTGATACTGCTACTTATTGAAGATATTTATGCTTGAATAGAACTATTTTTTAAAACTTTTTTTAAAAACGGCTCATTTTCTATTTCTGCCTGATCCCCTACTTATGTGTACTGTCCTATTGAAATCACAGGGCTAGACTCTTCATTCGGTTGCTCTGGGGTAAATCAATGGAGCAAAGTCATCAGACTCACTGGCTCTTTAAGTACTCTTTAATCTTGCAGAAAAAGGTATAGCGAGAACCACTGACTGGAAGCTGAAGGTAGATACATTCAAATTAGAAATAAGGAACCCATTTCTAACAGCAGGGTGATTAACTACCAAGAGAAGTGGTAGATTCTCCATCTCTTGTCTTCAAATCAACACTGGATGCCTTTCTGGAAGATGTATTCTAGCCAAATACAAGTTATTGGGCTCATGCAGTGAAATTCAATGGCCTGTGATATACAGACGGGCAGACTAGAAAGATGATCTAATTGTTCCTTGGAGTCTTAAATTTCATGAATCTTTGGAACTTTGAACTTATACTAGCATAACTGAAAGAAAAAATTGCCCTACGATCTGTTGTCATGATGCAAATAATTGTGTTTTGACAAATTCAACAGCATAATTTTACTTCATGATTCATGTTTAATAAAAGCTGGGCCAAGGGGAGAGGGGGAACCCTTTAAAAATCATTTCAGAACTGAACAGAGTGGCAGGACATACATTCTAGGATACATTCAAAGTTTTGCAGAATTTGAGGATTTGTTAAAATTTCCAACTGATTGTTGGGTTCATGTAATCGGTCTGAATTTGCAAACTTACTTTTCCCGTCATTTAAATCCATGCTTTCTGATAAACAAAGCAATCATATTGCTCTAGTATAAAGAAAAGTTATGCTAGCGAGGCTGTCACAAACGAGTGTTCTCGTCCTTTGATTATGTTTTCACAGTGTTGGGTTTTTTTTATACTTATGGTTTTGTAGCTTAGAAGTCACATGTACAGCACTATAGGAAAAGAATGATAGTGGTATGCTAATCACTTCTGTGTTAGGGGAGCACAGCTAAGGTATGTAAATAAACCTGTTCACTGCATTACTCTAAAGAGCTAGTTGTGCAGGAAATAAACATGTGGTTACAAGAACTCTTGATTATATAAGATATGGTGGTGGAAGCCCAGATTTTCAAAATACATTTCCTGACCTACAATCTTTGAAAATGGGCATTTTTGGCATCTCTTTCCAATATTATGTATACAGTTGGAGGTTTAGACAGGACAGTAATGAAAAAAAAAAAACCTGTATGATGTCAGGATGGAAATCTGTGTATACTATGGTATTGTAAAAATAAATCTGGATAGCATCATTAAGATTAAATGGTCCTGGTAGCTTTAGAACTCTTGGCTAAATTTTCAGATATAGGTGACAAATTTGTCATGAACCGTATTTGCACATGTTAAACCTGCCTTTTCATGTGTATACAGATGTTTAGATGGTTAGTCACACCAGTCTCCTTTTTTATACAGGCATTTTCCCTCTTTCATGTATGCAAATGCCCTTATTTCACACACAAATGTGAGTTTGTCAATGTGTGTCACAAAGACAATGGATTTGGCATAGGCAGCTATATGCACAACTAAAAATGTGGTTCTTCATGTACAATAGACCCTCCTTATCTTCTGACCCTGCTGTGAATCCAGGGTAACTCCACTGAAGTCAGTAGAACTGAAGTGGTCTAAACCTAATGTGAGAGCACAATCAATTTCTACACCAATACATTGCCTTATGAATTACTGAGCATTTGAAATGTCCTTTTATTCTTTTCTTATTATTTTTTCAGTTATATTTAATGCTCGTAAAACCGAGAGGGGAGTAATAGCACTGGCTTGAAACAGACAAGGAATATGCAGGTGCTTTGCAAGCTTCCCTACACAGCTATGTCATTAAATCTCAATCTGGCCCTACAACACCCCTGCTATTTCAATTTGTTATTCCAGTCCTGTCTCGTTTTTGAGCACTGATTGAAAATTTTGCCAGTGTTTACCTTTACCTTTTAAACTGACAGGTATGAACAGATAATATGTTGCTGTTCAAGGACTGACAGGTGTGACTAACCCACTGAAGGGGGAAAAAATCCATAGCTTTTACACTGATCAGTATTGGCACTCATTAGAAGGCAGCTCATCCCAAAAGCTTGATCTCGCCTGATATGAAACTGTATCTGTAACCACTTTCAAAAAGGACACTGCACATTTATTAAATTTGAGACAGAACCATTACAATCAACAAAAACCCGAGATCTGCTGAACACTTGAAACTATAATTTCCAAATATCTTTCTTTTTTGAATTGAGGTTTGTTCTGCTGACAGATGAGTGCACCCTGAGCTGAATTTGAATAGAACTACTGCAATGATCAGTGACTAGCTAAATGATACACCATGCAGACTGGCTCTCTGCATGGTCATGTCTAGGAATGTCTCTCAGACCTGGCTTCTACTTTTTCTAATTAAAAGTGGTAATAATTGTTTTACTGAATCTAAATTGTATACCCTTATTTGAAAAACTTAATTTCAAGTGTGACCAATCAACTTAATTGTACATGGATGCTGGGCACAGCTCTACAGAAATTAGAGCAGAGTGAAATGTTTTGCAATATTATCCAGAGGGGTAGAGTGAGTAGGGGAAAAAATAAAAATGAAGAAAAAACAAGACAAACGTTGTAGCTAATGAGGTTTTCAAATAGTCTGGAATGGAACCAAAACAAATTTCATCGAATACTGGATTCAAGGCTAAAGAGTAAACATAAATGTTTGATGGAACTTCTTCAACATTTCAGGTTGATGTGGTTTGAGTTCTGAAACATAACTGAGGGAATTTCAGATAGTGAAGTTGCAAACACAGAAGTTGCTTTAATTGTCTGAATTTTTAAATAATAAGAAGAATACCTAGCTCCTATGAAGCTCTTTTCTTTTATACTTCTCTAAGCACTTTACAAAGATGGATAAGCATCTTTATCTCATTGCACATATGGAGGCATGGAGAGCTCTCAAAATTGTACCAAACACTTGACACATAAGTAAAATGAAACCCTAGGGTCTAGATAGGATATGACATCATCTGAGGAGGAGTGGTAATAAAAATTTGAAAACTGAATGGGTTAAAATTTATGTTGGGGTGCTATAGTATCCCAGATTGCTGTGTGTTCCTTATTAAAACTGGATGGGATTTTTTGCGACATTTTTAGTACAATTAGTATTTTTTAATTTTTGATTTGAGCTGAGATGTTGGTGGCTTGTTCTGAGTTAAGAGAAAAATTTCTGAAATCTCAAAAATTCTCAGAGGATGGGAAAATTGGTTTCCCCCTGTTTTGTTCTTCTATCAAGTCATTGAGTTTGACTAGTAAATATGTAACTATGAGATTTATTATGTGGCAGATCCACAGCTGGTAAATATGGTCATAGTTCCACTGAAGTCAATAGAGCTATAAAAGTTTACACCAGCTGAGGATCTGGCCCCAGTATAGCTGCACTGTATGAGTACTCACACAGCATTGCTTAAATTCCTAAAATCCCATCCCAGAGTGCAATGGGCTGAAGGGGAGGGCAGGGATCATCTTTGTTTGTTCGAAAGAAACCTCCAGAAACCTTCATGAGCCACTCCATGGGGCTTTGGATTGTGAATTCTTTGGTGCATGGGCTGTGTCTGACTAAATGTTAATGCAGTGCCTAATTCAGTGGGACCCTGAACTTAATTATGGCCTTTAGAATCTATTGAAATAATAGTGCTGATGACATGTGTAACCTCTCCTCCAAAGCATGATTCAGGTTTCATCCTTGGGGCTTGCTGCTTGGAGTGGCTTCTCCTCTCTCCTTGCATGCATTGTGTCCTGGGTTCTTTTTTGTGACACCTGGTGCCTCCACCCAAAGTAATGCCTCACTATGCCTGAGACAAAAGAAGTACTATCCTGTGGGAAGAGGAATAATGCTACAACTGTTGACAAAGAGTATAAAACCCAGTGCCAAGAAACAATAAAGTTAATCACCCCAAAGGCACACACCAAAAGGGGGACTTTATTGGGAACAGGAGAACAGAACCTGGAAAGGAAAGGGTTAGTGTTAACCAATAAGTACTTAAACATCAACAAATCAACAAATTTCTGATCTCCCAGTACTCACAAGTTTTTTCCAACCCCAGGCTCCCTCCCTGGCATTTTATCAGACAGATGGTGAGAATGAGTCCAGAGATGAGTGCTACAGCACACTGAACATTGGACATGTTAAACAAAAATGGTCCCCTTACTATATCTTTGGCCCTGGGTGGAGCAGGGTCCTTTCCTGGCTTCCTGGTCTGGAGAGGCCCCAGGACCTAGCTCTCAGTAGTTGGTGCTGGCTTGGATCTCTGCCACTCTGGATGTTGGTCTTCACAGAGCTTGAACAGCCTCACCATGCACTAGAACCCATAGCACTTCAGTGACTTCCTTTGTAGTGGGGGTGCAAGACTCTCTGAACTGTTTTGTTTTTCTCTCTCAGCTCCCATCTGTAACTAAACCTTGTCTCTTTGTCAGGCTGTCCTCTTCCACTGAGGGGCCCGGGAAATGTGTCAGTTTGTAACGGGGTCAGGACTCACCACTGCTGGTGCCTCCTGCTAGTTGCTCTGGGAATTAGCTCTTGTCAGCTGTGGAGCACCCTCTGCGTGTGGTGTCTCACCCATTGTCTGCTCTGCTGATTTGGGAACCGCCTTGCTCCCTGCTCGGCGGTGTCCACTTGCGGACACTGCCCTCCAGCAGCGCCCACTACTCCATTCTCACCCCCTTCCGGAGGGGGGGTAATGACATCCTTTGGCTTGCACCTGCTTCAGTGGCCAACCACAACCCCAAAGTCTAGCCTCTCACCTCAGGGGCAAATTGCAGTCAGTCTCAGCCACGCTCCTCTGTGGCCAGGTGCAGTGCAAGGGGGGGAAGAGTAGGACCACCCGCTACTCTAGGTCCCGACCCAGGGACCCTCTAGCAGCAGCCTCTCTGCACTTCTCCTCTCCCCTCTTGTCCAACTTTCTTCCCTGGGTCACTTCCCCTTTGGCCCCTTGCACCTTCTTGGCCCTTCTAGTCAGGGGCCGCAGCCTGGCAGGTAATGAGACAGAGTTCTCCTCTGCTCCCCCAAGCCTGCCCAGCACTGCTCTGTTCAAGGTGCTACCTCCTTACCTCAGGGAGAGACTGCCCTCTCATTTGCTAGGCAGCCTTTATATAGGGCCCAGCCTGGCCCTGATTGGCTCTCCACAGGCCTTTGCTGATTAGCTGCTGGTCTGCGCAGCCTCTCTGGCCTGTTCCTCCCTTTTTCTCAGCCGCCCCACTACAGAGCTCTAGTACCTATTATTGTTGTACTCCATAGTGTTGGCCCCCTAGAGGCTGAGTCCAGAGTTTCAGGAGCTGGCAAACTCCGATTGGGGGTTACTCTTGATTCAGTTCCTACTTTTCTTTGGGAAGAATAACTGCTTGTTTTCTAGTAACTGTGAAAATTACTATACTTATTATGAAGGATAAAACTACAGACTAGTAAAAAATGTTAGTGGAAAAAAGAGATTTATTGCAAAGTGTGTGTTGTCAATACGGCCAACAGCAAGAGTAAGGACTACTCACAGAGTAAAGGTTAGTAGGATTGAGTCCTTACATTGTGCTTCTGAGCCTTACCTGGAAAGGATTTGTAAATTCATTTGCATTTGTAAATTCAAACAAGAAAAAGAAGTCACAGTTCACTAAAACTTCACAGGCAGAAACCTACTGTGTGCTAGGAATAATAATGGAGTGTATCATTTTTCAAAGAACAAAACTAGTAACCAAACTGATACTAGGAAACTTCACAAAAGTTGCCATTCTGGAAATAACTTTAACGATTTAAGCATTGTTGGTTTTTTCTCTTAATTAAAATGTGTTTTGTAGATTAATGTGTAAATACAATAGGACAGAAAAGAGAATTTCAAGATTTGAGTAGTTAAGGAAGAATAATATGATGTGTCATTTTAATCTAAAATATATTTTCTCTAACCCGGAGCCTACTTCATTACCTTCTTCAGCCTGTGTTAGTGGACTTTCCCTCTTCATCTGTATCAAAGAAGTACAGATTCCACACAATGGGAAGAGATTCTTAGAACCATATTCTGCTAACGTTTCACACACAGCACTCCAGCTGAAGAACGGAACTAACTAAAAACTGTGAGTATTGTAACCTCCAGGACTGACTACTGAAATTTTTCTTTGTCTAGGGATGAAGCCCAATGCCTTGAAAGCCACAGACTGATGCAGTCTGCCTGCTCAGTAACATAAATTGCCAGAAATACACCTCCCCGTTGCTTTGCTTTCTGAATTGGCTCCCTATGGAACACAGAATCCAGTGCTGCATGGGATTGGCCTTAACTATGTGAAAGTCTGGTTTTTGCTCCACAATTATAGCCTCACTCAAGTCTTACTCCACTGGAACAATGAAACTGTTTATCAATGGGGGGAGGGGAGGGAGGGAGAGGAGTTGTGACCACAGGAAACAGAACAGACACAGAATGTTATCATGAGAAGAAGGACAGAGCCACCAGGGTAATGAAGGGAATTAGAGGAGTGAGAACAGGGACAGGTCCATCAGAAATATGGAGAGGTTGAGGAATGGGCAAGGGCCACCAGGGATGGTAAGTAATGGTGGTAAGAAAAGGGTGTTTTGGATTAGGATGGGCATGTTGTTTAGTGGCAAAAGAAGCAGGGTATATGAAGGAGAGCATGCTACTTGAGTTGAGGGTCTCACATTAGCAACTTTTACGTCTGAATATTGTTATGTCCTTGGTTTGGCCCTTTGACTATGGGACCTATCCAAAGCTCATTGAAGTCAATTGAAAGACTTCTACTGACTTCAAAAGGGCTTTTGGAACAGACCTTTATTTTGGATTTCCTGTGACTTTTGGTGGGTTTTCTAAGGGAATTACAGGTCTGTTTTGGTTTTCACTAGCTGAAGGTAGCTATAATATGACTGTCTATTATAGCATTGAAAATCCTTATAATATAAGGAAGCACAATACAGAAATGTAAATTCTGGTATACCCCGTAACCAAGAATAAAACTTAGCAATGGCCCCAAAAAATCAATAAATGGACATAACCCAAATATCTACAAGTACATAAAAGGTGTTTGTGAATGAAAGATCATATCCTCTTATAGATGATAAGAAAGAGCTGAACAGTAGGATATCTGAACACAACAATAAATCAAGAAACAGGAAAGTTTTACCATAGAAAAAATATCACTACAAAGTGGAATTTATATTGAAGTTTATTTCACAAGCAGAAATCCTAGCTACCCAGCTGAGGAAAAGATTGAAAATAAAATGAAATGTAATACAGATTTTTTCCCCTGAAAAGTATTGAAGACAAGAAAATGGAAACTATATATGTTGTTCTCTCTCTTACTGATGTTTTTTGTGTATACAGATGAGAGAGAGACTGTACAAAATAACAAGGTAGTGTATAATGATGCAAAGGTTTTACTGGCATAAATTTGGGGAGGCAAGGCTGGCTAAGAGAGATGCACTACAAGCTCACACCTAATGTCCCTAGCTTCTGTAACCATGTGATTACGTCAGAAACTTAGCTTATATTTTAGAGGGAAAAAAAAGTGTTTAGCCCCAATAGTTGGGAAGAAAAACTTGAAAATGTGACCCAATGCAGAAATGTCTACTTTAGTCTGCAGACAGTGTGACAATAGGACTGAGTTGGGGAACTATACCATATGTCTCAATTGGTAACTCCAAGACTCAGTGCTCTGGAGTTCCCACCCACACATGGAGACACACAGCCAACTTTGTATGTGGCAGGAGGAGAAAAGTGCAGTAGGCCAGGTCTACCCACACCTGGAGACACACCTATGGCTGCTGGGGTAAATACTGGGGGTTACCTGCTGGCAGTCTTGCTTCTTTGAAGTGAATTGAGATGACTTGTTGCTGCCCTGCTACTTCTGAGGGGAGGGAGATCTCTCTTCAACTACTGGGAAGGAAGAAGAATCCCCTTACCCCTCCAACATGCATGGTGAGGCCCACACAACATGTTCTGTTCTGTCCTATTCTTTTCTGTTCTGCTTAGGTTCTTATACTGCACTCATCACTATAGAATCCAAAGGCCAGATTGTCAGAGGTAATTAGGTGCCTAAAAATATAGCTAAGCACCTAATTACTTATCCTTTACTCTCACAGATCTTGGGAGTCAGACCTATCCTCGCTTACAAACAACCCCCCAACCAAAAGCAAATACTCACAAGCAACCACACATCACTGAACAAAAACACTGACCCAGGTACCTATCCTTGTAACAAAGCCCGATGCCAACTCTGTACACATATCTATTCAAGTGACATCATCATAGTTCCTAATCACATCAACATACCATCAGGGGCTCGTTCACCTGCACATCTACCAATGTGATATATGCCATCATGTGCCAGCAATGCCCCTCTGCCATGTACATTGGCCAAACCAGACAGTCTCTACGCAAAAGAATTAATGGACACAAATCTGACATCAGGAATCATAATACTCAAAAACCAGTAGGAGAACGCTTTAAGCTGTCTGGCCATTCAATGACAGACCTGCGGGTGGCTATCTTACAACAGAAAAACTTCAAAAACAGACTCCAATGAGAGACTGCTGAGCTGGAATTGATATGCAAACTAGATACAATCAACTCAGGATTGAATAAGGACTGGGAATGGCTGAGCCATTACAAACATTGAATCTATCTCCCCTTGTAAGTATTCTCACACTTCTTATCAAACTATCTGTACTGGGGTATCTTGATTGTCACTTCAAAAGTTTTTTTTTCTCTTACTTAATTGGCCTCTCAGAGTTGGTAAGACAAATCCCACCTGTTCATGCTCTCTGTATGTGTGTATATATATCTCCTCAATATATGTTCCATTCTATATGCATCCGAAGAAGTGGGCTGTAGCCCACGAAAGCTTATGCTCTAATAAATTTGTTAATCTCTAAGGTGCCACAAGTACTCCTGTTCTTAGAGCCAGAGGAGAGGGATAACAGCTCAGTGGTTTGCGCATTGGCCTGCTAAACCTAGGGTTGTGAGTCCAATCCTTGAAAAGGCCATTTATGGATCTAGGGCAAAAATCTGTCTGGGGATTGGTCCTGCTTTGAGCAGGGGCTTGGACTAGATGACTTCCTGAGGTCCCTTCCAACGCTGATATTCTAGGTATTTCTAATGGGATCAATAAAATCAAAAGGAGATAGGTGCTTTTGAAAAACCTACTATTGTCTATCTGCCTCTTTAGGCTTCTAAATATTAGAGCTGGGCATGAAACAGTTTTCCTATCCAGTGAAAATTTTTGAGATTTTATTTGTTCCTGTCACAAATTGGGTCAAAAAGTCAAAATCTTGGGGAAAAAAATTCAAAATGATGATCTGAAAAAAAAGTTTGTATTGGTTATTCTAAGCTTTTCATGTTGATAATTTAAAAACATTTCAATTTTGACTTTAAAAAAATTTGAGTATATGGAAGCTAAAATTTCAAAACAAAAAGTTGTTTCAAATTGGAAAATAAAACTTTTCATTTCAGAAGTGTGGAAGTGGAAGATAATGACAATTTTAAAACTCTCCCCCCCCCCAAAAAAAAATTGAATTGTGAGTTCATTGAAACCAACCCGTTCCCGTAAACAATTTAGGTTTTGATTAATTGGCATTTTCTAATGAAAATCTGTTTACCTATTGATTTCCTGACCAGCTCCAATAAATACCTTTAAAAAACTGACCCTAAGTCCTTTCCAGTAGTTCATTTAGTGATGTAACTAACCTCTGTCATGTGTGGTTTGTTCTTTCTCTCATTCTCTACTCCAGGAGAATATGGGAGTGGGAGTGTAGTGCAATCCAACTTTGATAATTATTCATGTGTGGTGAATCTGTAAGTAGGCTATGCAGGTCATCCCTAAGAAATACTAATACAGTTTTAGGCACTAATTGAATAAAGATCTTAAGTGCGTGCTTAAATCCATCACTATTTGGGAAAAGTATCTAAACATGCTCTTATATTTAAAGCCATTTTAAGTCTCATTGTCAATAGGACCTTGCTTAAGGGTTTTGATGAATTAGGATGTCAAAGCCTTTATTCAACTCCAAACCATCATATGCTTGTTATGCAATTTTTACTGAAAAATTATTTTATATTTTTCAACAGTTAAAAAATTCTTCTTACCACGTTTTTATATAATTTCTGTTGCAAAGCCAAGCTGCCTTGGTAAAATGACAAAAAATAGACCGGTCAGTGTGCCTTCAATATCTGTGAAGAGACTGGAATAAATTACACTGGTCTACAATTTTTGAGAAGTCGTCTGCTTCAGAGATAAAATGTGCTATTTATTATGTATTTTGATGTGCTGAATTCAAATATGACAATTAAAACAACTGATTGGCTACTGTTTCTAAGATATTTAAGTTTTTACATTTTATGTCTATGAATATTGTGTAGATAGTAGAGTTTTAATCATAAATTGTAAACCTAGGTCTTTTCATGTGTTTATGGGGTTTATGCACCTCAAAAGTTGTTTCATGTTGTCATAGGTTTCCTTCATATGGACTGCATGAGCAACTGGAATTGATGGCAAAACATTGCCATTATGCAGTAAAACAGCTTTAAGACTCGTCTTCGATGAATCAATGAACAGTCTCCACTCATCTGGATCGTGAACGATGTTGAGGGCTGCCATCACACCATCGATGTTGTTGCAGGCTACAAGATCACCTTCCATGAAGAAGAATGGGACAAGATCCTTTTGACGGTCCCGGAACATGGAAACCCTAACCTCACCTGCCAGGAGATTCCACTGCTGTAGTCTGGAGCCCAACAGCTCTGCCTTACTCTTGGGTAGTTCCAAATCCCTGACAAGGTCATTCAGTTCACCTTGTGTTATGAGGTGTGGTTCAGAGAAGGAGGATGGTAGAAAATGTGGGTCCAGTGACATTGATGGTTCAGGACCAGAAGTTTCATCCTCTTCCTCTTCCTCGTCTGAGTCAAGTGAGAATGATTCTGGTGCATCAGGAACCGGCAGTCCTTCTCTGTGGGGTACTGGGCGTATAGCTGATGGAATGTTTGGATAATGCACAGTCCACTTTTTCTTCTTTGACACATCTTTCACAACTGGAGGCACCATGCAGAAGTAACAATTGCTGGTATGATCTGTTGGCTCTCTCCAAATCATTGGCACTGCAAAAGGCATAGATTTCCTTTTCCTGTTCAACCACTGGCGAAGACTTGTTGCATAAGTGTTGCAGCATATGTTTGGGGCCCACCTCTTGTCCTGATCTGCAATTTTGCAGCCAAAATAAAGGTGATAGGCTTTCTTAACCATAGTGGTTATACTGTGCTTTTGTGATGCAAAAGTCACTTCACCACAAACATAGCAGAAGTTATCTGCACTGTTCACACAAGTACGAGGCATCTCTGCTCACTTTGGCTAAACAGAAATGTGTCCCTTTGCAAAATCAAACACTGACAAATAAGAGAGCATGACACTGTATGATTTCTAGAGCTGATATAGGCCGATTTGTTCAGCAGAGTGATGTAAGCTTTGTTATGATTGAATCATCCATGACTTCTAGGAATAACATGATGCAATTCATATCATGTATGACGCAATACCAGCTTCAGATTGCATCATTCATTGTTTTGCCTAAAAAGCAAGTACTGTCCAAACCCAGTCATAGATCTTTTCATAGATCCAGTCAAAGATGTATTTTAGTCATTTCTGGTTTAAATTGAGATCCCTTCCCTTTATAACTCACTTATCCTCCGCCATTCCCAAGTCAAGGGTCGTATATACTGACCCAATAGCATATCTTGAAAACTAGAGCCAATCAACAATTTTAAGCATCATTTTCGTTCTCAGTGACCCAGAATTAGTAAAGTTTGACTACATTTATTTCAGAAGCATTTTGGCTATAAAGCAGTGTTATTAAACAATCAGTTTGTAAGCACCTGGAGAATAACATGGATTTGTCAAGAACAAATCATGCCAAACCAAACTAATTTTCTTCTTTGACAGGGTTACTAGCCTTTTAGATATGGGGAAAGCTGTAGATGTTACATATCTTCATTTTAATAAGGCCTTTGACACAGTCCCACATGACATTCTCATAAGCAAACTAGGGAAATGTGTTCTAGATGAAATTACTCCAAGTTGTTTACACAAGTGATTGAAAGATCATAGTCAAAGAATAGTTATCAATAGTTCATTGTCAAACTCGGGGGGGAGGGGATGTATCTAGTGGGATCCTGTAGGGGTCTGTCTTGTTCCAGTACTATTCAATATTTTTATGACTTGGATAATGGAATGGATAGTATGCTTATACAATTTGTGGATGACACCGAGGTGTTCCAAGCACTTTGGAGGACAGGAATAAAATTCAAAATGACATGAGAAATTGGAGAAATGCTCTTAAATCAACAAGATGAAATTGAATAAAGAAAAGTGCAAAGTACTACATTTAGTAAGACTTAATCAAATGCACAACTACAAAAAGGGGAATAGCTGATAGCACTGCTGAAAAGGATCTGGGAGTTATGATGTATCACAAATTGAATACTGAATATAAGTCAGTGACGTGATTCAGTTCGCCAAAGGCTAATATCTTTCTGAGATATATTAACAGAAGTGTTATATGTAAGACACAGGAGGTAATTGTTCTGCTTTACTTGGCACTGGTGAGTTGTGTGTCCAAGTCTTGAGAAAAGAAGCGGGGGACCTGGTAACAGCCTGTTAAGGGCTGTTATAAGGAGGAGGCGGATCAGTTGTTCTCCAGGTCCACTGAAGGTAGGACAAGAAGTAATGGGCTTAATCTGCATCAAGGGAGATTTAGGTTAGATAATAGGGAAATTTTCTAACTATCAGGATAGTCAAATAGTGGAATAAGTTTCCAAGGGAGATTTTGGAATCCCTGTCATTGGAGGTTTTAAGAACAGGTTAGACAAATACCTGTCAGGGATGGTCTAGATGTACTTGGTCCTTCCTCAGCAGAGGAGTAGATGACCTTTCAAGATCCCTTCAAACCCTGCATTTCTATGGTTCTATGATTTAAGGTTTCTGCATTTATCTACAAGAGACTTTCTGTATATAACAATGTTGTGATTTGTGGCTTGATATATGAAAAATACTCTTTAGTCATTTATGGCTCCTTCTGAGCCCTGTACAGTGAGAATCATGGTAACCTGGCTTTACAGATAGAGGATTATAAAAGTAATTCCCATAAAATGCTAAAAACTTTCTAAAGCATGTCCAAAATAGTGGTTTTTTTATTATTATAATTTTTTTTGGTAACATATATGACAAATACAGAATATGGGATGGTGTGGGGAAAAGATTCTCTCAGCACAGACCTGTGGCAGCCTACATAACTCACCATGGCTATCAACTATGACATTGTTGGCATCACTGAAACTTGGTGAGATAATACACATGATTGGAATGTTGGTGTGGATGGGTACAGCTTGCTCAGGAAGGATAGACAGGGGAAAAAGGGAGGAGGTGTTGCCTTATATATTAAATGTACACACATGGACTGAGGTAGAGATGGACATAGGAGACGGAAGTGTTGAGAGTCTCTGGGTTAGGCTAAAAGGGGTAAAAAAACAAGGGAGATGTCATGCTAGGAGTCTACTACAGGCCACCTAACCAGGTGGAAGAGGTGGATGAGGCTTTTTTTAAGCAACTAACAAAATCATCCAAAGCCCAAGATTTGGTGGTGATGGGGGACTTCAACTATCCGGATATATGTTGGGAAAATAACACAGCGGGGCACAGACTATCCAACAAATTCTTGGACTGCATTGCAGACAACTTTTTGTTTCAGAAGGTTGAAAAAGCTACTAGGGGGGAAGCTGTTCTAGACTTGATTTTAACAAATAGGGAGGAACTCGTTGAGAATTTGAAAGTAGAAGGCAGCCTGGGTGAAAGTGATCATGAAATCATAGAGTTTGCAATTCTAAGGAAGGGTAGAAGGGAGAACAGCAAAATAGAGACAATGGATTTCAGGAAGGCAGATTTTGGTAAGCTCAGAGAGCTGATAGTTAAGGTCCCATGGGAATCAAGACTGAGGGGAAAAACAACTGAGGAGAGTTGGCAGTTTTTCAAAGGGACACTATTAAGGGCCCAAAAGCAAGCTATTCCACTGGGTAGGAAAGATAGAAAATGTGGCAAAAGACCACCTTGGCTTAACCACGAGATCTTGCATGATCTAAAAAATAAAAAGGAGTCATATAAAAAATGGAAACTAGGACAGATTACAAAGGATGAATATAGGCAAACAACACAGGAATGCAGGGGCAAGATTAGAAAGGCAAAGGCACAAAATGAGCTCAAACTAGCTACGGGAATAAAAGGAAACAAGAAGACTTTTTATCAATACATTAGAAGCAAGAGGAAGACCAAAGACAGGGTAGGCCCACTGCTTAGTGAAGAAGGAGAAACAGTAACAGGAAACTTGGAAATGGCAAAGATGCTTAATGACTTCTTTGTTTCGGTCTTCACCGAGAAGTCTGAAGGAATGCCTAACATAGTGAATGCTAATGGGAAGGGTGTAGGTTTAGCAGGTAAAATAAAAAAAGAACAAGTTAAAAATCACTTAGAAAAGTTAGATGCCTGCAAGTCACCAGGGCCTGATGAAATGCATCCTAGAATACTCAAGGAGCTAATAGAGGAGGTATCTGAGCCTCTAGCTATTATCTTTGGAAAATCATGGGAGACGGGAGAGATTCCAGAAGACTGGAAAAGGGCAAATATAGTGCCCATCTATAAAAAGGGAAATAAAAACAACCCAGGAAACTACAGACCAGTTAGTTTAACTTCTGTGCCAGGGAAGATAATGGAGCAAGTAATTAAGGAAATCATCTGCAAACACTTGGAAGGTGGTAAGGTGATAGGGAACAGCCAGCATGGATTTGTGTAGAACAAATCATGTCAAACCAATCTGATAGCTTTCTTTGATAGGATAACGAGCCTTGTGGATAAGGGTGAAGCTGTGGATGTGGTATACCTAGACTTTAGTAAGGCATTTGATACGGTCTCGCATGATATTCTTATCAATAAACTAGGCAAATACAATTTAGATGGGGCTACTATAAGGTGGGTGCATAACTGGCTGGATAACCGTACTCAGAGAGTTGTTATTAATGGTTTCCAATCCTGCTGGAAAGGCATAACGAGTGGGGTACCACAGGGATGACCTCTCGAGGTCCCTTCCAGACCTAGAATCTATGAATCTATGAATCATTCATAAAAAAGTCACAATTTATTCAATGCAGTACCACATGCATTTTCAGTAGTAGGAGTGGGTGCTGGGATGCATTTGAAAGATAAATTGAGAATCTCCCCTTTTCAAGATACCAAATTTGAAAGCTTTTGTATGTAAAAAAAGGTGTCACTGGACTATATCTTGGCCATACTGACCCGCAGGTCCACTTTGAGTAAGATTTTGTTGGGGGAGGGGGAATTGGAACATCCAATTCCCCTAATACTTAAACACATAAACACCACCTGAACTCTAGCCTCAGTGAGATGAAGATATAGTTCCTGTAGACATACATGTAGTGGGATAGTCTATAGGACAGGATTCTTCATTTCCTTGCACACTTTTCAAAAGTGTATACAGAGTGGGTGTGAAATTCTACCAAATCAGAATGATAAAGTTTAACATCCATCTTGCTCAAGGGTAATTGTTTTCACAAAGTACATATTAATGGCGAACCAAACCCTATCAGGTCCTATTTGTACATGAAAGTTTAAGGTCAGAGTTCAGGTGGTGCACTTGAGTATGATTGTGAGGTGCTGGATATGTACTTTGTAGCTGGTTATTGGTTGAAGTTGAAAGGATTTTGCTGTTGAGCTGAGTGTCTTTAGAAATAATGAAATTTGAATGATAAATTAAGGTTGCACATAAATTAAGGTTGGTGTGAATGTTCATGTTGCCTTAAACTGACTTCCTTCATTTTAAATGTGTGCCAAGCAGAGGTGGACTGTAACTAAACATTGAATAAAATTATATTATAATCTGTATAAAAATACTTTAAAGTAGTCTTAGAGAAACAAGGTGTATGAGTTAATATCTTGTATTAGACTAACTTCTGTTGGGGAGAAGTTTTTGCGCTTACACAGAGCACTTCAGGCTCCTCAGCTCAGTGTAAGCTCAAAAGCTTCCTTCTTTCACTCACAGAAGTTGGTTTAAGAAAAGATATTACCTCACCCACCTTATTTCTCTAATATCCTGTGAACAATATGTCTACAGTGCTGAAAACAACAATTAAAGTGGTCTTTTAAGAGATGTAATTATAGGTGGAATATAGTTTCTAAAGTGCTTTACAATCCTAGATAAAAAGCATTTATTTAACTGTAAATTACTGGTATTAGGATAGTGAGAGGAAGCATCTTATAGTTTCATTCTTGCATTTTAAATGCTTTATGACATACATGCAGTGAGACTAACCTGATAGTCTCACTGCATGTAGGGCAGATCTCTAAATATCTCAAACTAAAGTGTTTTGCTTATTGTACCAACACAGAATATGTAAATACTGTACATATATGTTCTTGTGTATATTACATTTTGCTTCCAATGAACTGAAAACCCATTTACCTCAATTTATGTAGCAAGCAAATCTTCTATAAAACAATATTTCAAAAGTTATAAGAAGGCTTTTACAACATAATGAAATTACAGTGAGTGTATAGTGTCACTAAACAGCTTGTTTACCAACTCCCTGAGTTAAAAATACCTACCAATCCCTTGTGAGAATCATAAGGGTTTATTAAGCTTGCTATGAGTTACTTCTAGCTAAAATATCAGTGGTTAGTATATAACTATGTTAGGATAACGTATAGCAAGCTTGCAGCAATTTATGGCTTCTGTGTAAGAGGGTGATACAGAATCTTATTATGTAAATTTTTTAAAACTATATTTCACAGGAAAGTTTTTCCTACTGTTATAACCAAAAGACTGAGCTAGAGAAAACAACATGCCCCTTCCTGAATATCTTTGAATGTGACAATAATATAAACACAGAAGTGATTTTAATGTGATATTTTTAATTACCACAGAGAAGAAAAGTCGTAAACCCAAGAAATGGAATCGAGTGGCAAAGACAACAATTTAATGTGAAGGGCACAGAAAACTTTGCTACATGTCAGCTCCTTGGTTCTTTTATCATTTCATTTTTGTTCTTTTGTGCTTGATTATTTAAGAGTTTTCTGCGTGCCATAACTCATCTCTAATCTTTAATTGATTCTTCCCGTTGTCTCTTACTGCTGTGGGCATTCTAATCAATTAAGAATCTTCACTGAACTGTGGCTTCCTTTTTTTCCCTCCTCCATCTTCCTTCCATAAAGTCTGTTGTGCATGATTGCATACATGCTTGTGTTTATGTATGTATATGCTTGTTTGTTTGTTTTTTTTAACTTGAATCGGGTTCTTTCATTTTCTTTATCTTAAGATTGCTTATGTCAGTCTGAATTTCTATAAGATCCTGTACTCTGTGGGGTTTGCTTTAATTCCCAGCTAATCAAAATGCTCCTTGCACAGAATCCAAAGGTATTAATAGTACTTCTGTAGTGTTTATCAGGCCATCTCATGATATTACTATATCAATATATTGGGAATGATTCAGTGTCATAACCAATGTTATCATAAAGCAGCAAGCATCTAAACTAATCCATTCAAATCCCATAGCCCTTTCAGTTTATTTAGTTTCTTCACAAGTATCTGAAATTCAACTGGATAGTTCAACTGGATTGCTTATAGACTACTGTTTCTCTTTTTTCATCCTATATATTTGAGAAACTATCTCTTACTATAATCTCTGTGTACCCCAGAGCTGTAAAATTCCAATTGTCAGTGCTTTTACTATTTGATTATTGTTGTTCTTGGCATCCAGATTCCAAAACACCCATCACTTATAGTCTGAATATTTGAAAAATGTTACACTTTTAAAATTATGAACTATGACATTCTGTTCATATTAAAATGGCCCCATGCCATTTTTATCAGGAAAGGGAGAGAGAGAGAGGCATAGACAGGGGATTAAGGAAAGAAGTTGTTCAGCTATAATTCAGTACCACTACATATCTCTCTGAAAAGATTAGCTGCAATTTAAGCCCATTGCTTCTTGTCCTATCCTGGGAGGTTAAGAAGAACAATTTTTCTCCCTCCTACTTGTAACAACCTTTTATGTACGTGAAAACTGTTATCATGTCCCCTCTCAGTCTTCTCTTCTCCAGACTAAACAAACCCATTTTTTTCAATCTTCCCTCATAGGTCATGTTTTCTAGACCTTTAATCATTTTTGTTGCTCTTCTCTGGACTTTATGCAATTTGTCCACATCTTTCCTGAAATGTAGCACACAGACCTGGACACAATACTCCATCTGAGGCATAATCAGCACCAAGTAGAGTGGTAGAATTACTTCTTGTGTCTTGCTTGAAACACTCCTACTAATACATCCCAGAATGACGTTAACTTTTTTTTGCAACAGTGTTACACTGTTGACTCATATTAAGCTTACGTTCCACTATGATCCCCAGATCCCTTTCCACAGTACTCCTTCCTAGGCAGTCATTTCCCATTTTGCATATGTGCAACTGATTGTTCCTTCCTAAGTGAAGTACTTTGCATACTTTGATGAATCATAGCAGGGGCCATTACGCATATTCTGGCTAAAATGTCCACAGGAAAGTCCATAAGGTGGTGATAAGATTCTTCCGTGGCCCATTGTGTTTGTTGATGGGCCAACAACTTGAATAGTCCATTCACAATGTGCTGGCTAGACTGGATGTAATCTATCTTGTGAGTGTTACCACAGGAGAAAACACATTTGAAATACAGGTACATAGTCAATATTCATAACTTCAGATACAAAAACGATACATGCTTACAAATAGGATAATCATATTCAGCAAATCATAACTTTTTATTGACACCTTACATGAAATATTTTGTACAATGTGTTGCAATTATATAACAGTAACAACAATGATCTACATAGTCATATTTTAATCATATAATGTCACACATGGGCCCAGGGCTATCCCAGCCATTCTCCCTTTCCTCCTAGATGCAGGAAGTGGTGGTGATGGAGGAGCTACTGTGGCAGCTGCATACCTCCTGAAAATTACCCTACGTAAGGAGAATTCTCCAGAGATTGGCTAAACCGGTATTAGGGCAGCTTGGTACCGGCAGAGATATATGAAGCTGCCCTGACTCAGCACAGAATCTGTTATTCTGCAATGTATTAACAGGGAATGTTGTATGTATGACATGGGAGATAATTGTGCTGCTCTAGTTGGCACTGTGGAGGCCTCAGTTGGAGTTCTGTGTCCAATTCTGGGTATCACACTTTAAGAAAGATATGGACAAATTGGAGGGAGTCTAGAGGATAGCAACAAAAAATATAAAATGTTTAGAAAATCTGACCAATGAGGGAAAGGTTTAAAAAAAAAACCTGGGTGTGTTTAGTCTTGAGAAAAGAAGACTGAGAGGGGATCTGATAACAGTCTTCAAATATATTAAGGACTGTTATTCATAGATTCATTGATTCCAAGGCCAGAAGGGACCAGTGTGATCATCTAGTCTGACTGCCTGTATTACACAGGCCATAGAACTTCCCCCAAAATAATTCCTGGAGCAGATCTTTTAGAAAAATATCCAGTCTTGATTTTAAAATTTGCCTGTGCTGGAGACTCCATCACGACCTTTGATAAGTTGTTCCAGAGATTAATTACCCTCAACGATAAAAATGTACACATTATTTCTAGGCCTAATTTGTCTATCTTCAGCTTCCAGCCATTGGATCATGTTATATTTTTATGTGTTAGATTGAAGAGCCCATTATCAAATACACTTTCCCCATGTAAGTATATATAAACTGTAATCAAGTCACCCTCAGTCTTGTATTTGTTAAGCTAAATAGATTGAGTTCCTTGAACCTCCACTATAAGGCAATTCTCTTCTCTGAACCCATTCCTATTTATCAACATCCTTCTTGAATTGTGGTCAGAACTGGACACAGCATTCCAGCAGTGGTCATATCCATGCCAAATACAGAGGTAAAATAACCTCTTTGCTCCTACTCAAGAGTCCCCAGTTTGTGTATCTAAGGCTTGGTCTACACTACCCCCCTAATTCGAACTAAGGTACGCAACTTCAGCTACGTGAATAACGTAGCTGAAGTTCGAAGTACCTTAGTTCGAATTAGTTCGAACTTACCTTGGTCCACACGCGGCAGGCAGGCTCCCCCGTCGACTCCGCGGTACTCCTCTCGGCGAGCTGGAGTACCGCAGTCGACGGCGAGCACTTCCGGGTTCGACTTATCACGTCCAGACTAGACGCGATAAGTCGAACCCAGAAGTTCGATTTCCAGCCGTCGAACTACCGGGTAAGTGTAGCCAAGGCCT
This sequence comes from Trachemys scripta elegans, assembly GCF_013100865.1. Classification (NCBI taxonomy): domain Eukaryota; kingdom Metazoa; phylum Chordata; order Testudines; family Emydidae; genus Trachemys; species Trachemys scripta. The sequence continues at coordinate 283,221,271 of NC_048298.1, read as the reverse complement.
CAGTATCACATTAGATCTCTTGACCCCAGTGTTGCTCTGGGAGCTCATGTTCATCTGTTTATTCACCACAAACCTTCCACTCAAATCTTTTTCAGAGGCACTGCTTCCCAGGATAGAGTCCCATCTTGTAAATATGACCTACATTCTGTGTTCCTATATTTATATATTAAGGCTGTCAAATGATCTAAAAAATTAATTGCAATTAATCATGCAATTAATCACACTGTTAAACAATAAAAAAGTACCATTTATTTAAATATTTTAGATGTTTTCTACTCACTTCAGATTTTTGATGTTTTCACTTCAGATTCAGATGTTTTCTGCTCACTTCAGATTCTTAAACCTGGTGCAGCATCTATCTTTTGAAATCTCACATTGGTACCTTCTTTGCGTTTTGTCAGATACTGCAGTGAAAGTGTTCTTAAATCGAACAACATCATCCGAGACTATCATAACACGAAATATACGGCAGAATGCAGGTAAAACAGAGCAGGAGACATACAATTCTCCCCCAAGGAGTTCAGTCACAAATTTAATTAATGGATTATTTTTTTAACAAGTGTCAACAATGTGGAAGCATGTCCTCTGAAAGCATGAATGGGCATATAAATGTTTAGCATACGTGGCACGCAAATACTTTGCAAAGCCAGCTACTACAGTGCCATGCAAACACCTGTTCTCACTTTCAGGTGACATTGTAAATAAGAAGCATGCAGCATGATCTCCCGTAAATGTAAATAAACTTGTTTGTCTTAGTGATTGACTGAACAAGAAGTAGGACTGAGTGGACTTGTAGGCTCTAAAGCTTTACATTATTTTATTTTTGAGTGCAGTTATGTAACAAAAATATGTACATTTGTAAGTTGCACTTTCATGATAAAGAGATACTTGTATGAGGTAAATTGAAAAAATACTATTTTTATCATTTTTACAGTGGAAATATTTGTAATAAAAATAATAATATAAAATGAGCACTGTACACTTTGTATTCTGTGTTGTAATTGAACTCAATATATTTGAAAATGTAGAAAAACATTCAAAATATTTAATAAATTTTAATTGGTATTCTATTGTTTAACAATGCAATTAAAACTATGATTAATCACAATTATTTTTTAAATTTTTGAATCTTAATTATTTTTAAATTTTGTTGAGTTAATCGCATGAGTTAACTGTGATTAATCAACAGCCGTAGTATATATATTTAAATTTAGATGTATTAAAAGGCATACTTTTGAGGATGATGATCAGTTGTTTTCTATGTCCACTGAAGGTAGGACAAGAAATAATGGGCTTAATTTGCAGCAAAGAAAATTTAGGTTGGATATTAGGAAAAAACTTTCTAATTATAAGGACAGTTAAACACTGGAATAGGCTTTCAATGGAGGTTGTGGATCCTCATTATTGGAGGTTTTTAAGAACAGGTTAGACAAATACCTGTCAGGGATGATTTGGGTAGGCTTGGTCCTGCCTTAGCGCAGAGAGCAGGACTGGATAACCTCTTGAAGTCCCTTCAAGCTCTACATTTCAATGATTCTTTGATAGAAATCAAGGTGTTTTTCATAATATAAGTAAAAAATTGTGTAGATATATAGCTATATTTAAAGGGAAACTATCAGGTTAATACACACACACCGACTCTATCTGTCTGTCTATCTGTCTGTCTGTCTATCTAATAAAAAGATGATAGCTCCACTTTAAATACAAAAGCATATATAGGCATATGCTCAGATTTAATCTTAATTTAGGTCTAATTTATTAAAAGAATATTCTTACAAATAATTGAAATGGGAGAAATCACAATTTTATCCAAGCAGAGTATCCCATATATAGTGTTTCCTGCAGGACTGTGATTGTCATGACACTTATTCTTCAGGTCAAGTGGAAATTGGAAACAATCTCCTTTTGGTACTAAAGAACTTTTCTTAGTTTAGCTGGATTCTAAATTTTTGATCCCCAAGTCTTTTTTGAATTTAAAGGTGAGGTACTAATACTTCCTATTCCTATGAACTTTGGTTCACAATTTTCTTTCTGAACAGTTTATTCTCCAAGCAGTTAACTGGATGTCCTGTGTGTTGATCTGCCTGAACGTACATGTTAAGGAACAAATACTTGTCTCATTGAAAACCATAGATGTTGTTGGGACCAAGATTTGACCTGAGCGCATAGATTTCCTTGAACTACATTCTTAACAGTTGTATTTACTGTATATATCCCTCACAATTGCAACAATGTTCTGGTCTCTTTTATTATAAATCTAACTGGTTAAAAATGTAGACAGCAATATGTAGAGACACATTTTCTAGAGTTCTCTCTATTTCTCTCTCTGTGTGTCTGTCTCCACACACTCCCACCCACACACACAGAGAACTTTTTTACATTATTTAATACAAAACCTCTTTTGAATCTTCCAGACCAATAAACTTGTTTCTTTGTAAGGTATGCAGAACAGTTGTTTGCAGGGACCAAGAATGTGTCCTATTACTTTCTTTGGTTCTTATACGGTGGAAATTCAGCAACCATTGCAATTTCCAATTTGACTGATAGCTTTGCATTACAGCTTAGGAAAATCGCCACACTTCCCTATATGATTTGTCAGACGACAGACAGTTGGCTTTCTCAGTTTACGTAAATACACAGGCTAGCTTTCAAGTCTAGTTAGTTATTTGCAGTCACCGGGTGGAATTGGTGCTGCTATATAAAAAGAGCCTCAGCTGTAGGACTAGAAATAGCATTGCTGCAGTCTGCAGAAACCTACTGACATGAAGTTCTCATTTAAGTATATGGATATAGTGAATGTGAGGCATACATACAGAAAGTAAAGAATTCACTTGACGCATTTCAAAAACTGTCTTCTGAATTCATAGAGTCATAGCATTTAAATCCAGAAGGAACCACCAAATTATTTAGTCTGACCTCTTGTATATCACAGGCCACCAACACCACCCAGCACCAGCACCCTAAACCCAACAACTGACACTAGACCAAAGTAGTGCAGCCCGGGGGAGACTAGATTATTAAGTATCACAGGCAGAGAATAGGAGGGACCAAGATGCTCCAGAGCCTGAGGCCCCTGCAGTGGCAGGGTAATGATTAAGTGAGATATACCTAGATAATCTTGGCAAGTGACCCACACCCAGATGCTGCAAAGAAAGGCAAAACACCTGCAAGGCTACTGCCAATCAGTAGCGTAGCTAGTGGGGTGCAGGGGAAGCAGCCGCTTCCCCTCAGCACATTTTCTAAAAGCGGCGCCTTACAACTTTGATGCGGACGGTTTGGCAGCCGGGCCCCTTGGAGCTCTCCACAGTGCAGAGGCAGCTGTCAAGAATCAGGTCTGGGCAGTTCCTGCTGGCCCAGGAGAGCCCCGCCAGCGCGACCGCAAAGCAGAGGCAGTGGCAGAGCCTGTGCATGGTAGAGGAGCGGATACTGCAGCTCTGCGCTGCTCATGGCAAGCTCCGCGCACAGCCCACTGCAAGGGCGGCTCAGTGCCCACTCTGCCTCCTGCACTGATCAGGTCCCAGTGTGCCCCCCAGGGCATGGAGGGTCTCCCCCCGCCTCCTCGCGGCAGCCAAACCGGGCAGACCCGCGGCCGGTTGCTCCCAGGAGGAGCCTCAGCACCGCCCTCGGCTCACTGGAATAAAGCTCCCCCGAGGAGGAGAGAGCGCTTCCCCCCTCCCGCTGCGGCCTGTTAGCGTGACCCGCCCACAGCCAGGCTCCACCAGCAGCCCTGGGCAGGGTAGCATCCCCGGGCTGAGCGGGCGAGCCGGGCTGCAGCTCACTCGGACCGTGCCTGGTGGGGCTCGCTGCCATCTGCCCCCACCCTCCAAGGGGTAGCGCCAGCGCTGAGCCTGGGCTGGTGCTGCATGCGGCAAGCCCCTCCAAGGCAGTGACAGAGGGGTTTGCGCTCTGCTGCTGGCTGGGCCAGGCCTAGCGGACGGGCCCCGCAAAGAAGCAGCGGAAGGGCAGGTAGCGGACTCCCAGGCTCTCCTGGTCCCGGGGGCAGCTCCAGCCTCCTCTGCACAGAGAGCCCCAGGGACCCCAGACCACTCCCATCTGCAGTAACCCTACCCCAAGCTCCATACCCCGTGTACCCGTCCCATGCACCCCGTGCCCCAGCCTTTCCCAAGCCCCTGTCCTCTGCCAGCCTCCCTCTACAGCCATGGGGGGGGGGGGGGGGCCGGGGGGGGGGGGGGGGGGGGCAGCATGGCCGCAGTGTGGCAGGAGGCGCCAGCCAAGGGGGGAAGGGGGACGGGGGGGCCAGAGGAGGAGCCAAGGGGGGCGTCTTTTTTTATGTTTGCTCCCCCTGCTCTTAGAACCTGGCTATGCCACTGCTGCCAATATGACTTGGGGGAAAATTCCTTCCTAACCTCACATATGATCAATTAGACCCTGAGCAAGTAAGCAAGAACTGCCCAGCCAAACCCGTGAGACAGAAACTGTTAGGTGCCTCCTCAGAGCCCTGGCCCATCCCATCTAATGTCTCATCTCCCAGCTGTGGCTTCCCCTGATGCATCAGAGGAAGGAGATAACCCTTCACCCCAAGCTCCAGAATACCTTGGGGGGAGAGAGGAAATCACTTCCCGACAACTGCAGATGGCTGGCTAAAACCCTGACGCACAAGCTTTTAAGCATAAGACATAAACTGGAAGTGAGCCTGAGCTGCTGAGTCCTGCCATCTACCATCACAAGCAACCCCATTATACAACTGAACTAATACATTTGTCCAGGTCTCCCTTAAAACTATTTAAAGTTGTTTGCCTCCACAGTTCCTGTTGGGAGGCTGTTCCAGAACTTCACCTCTCTGATGGCTCTTCAAATTTCCAGCCTGAATGTATTCAGGGCCAGTTTATATTCATTTGTTCTTGTGCCAACAATGTTCTTTAGCTTAAATAGCTCTTCACCCATCCTGGTATTTAATCATGACCCCTCTCAGCCTTCTTTTTATTAGACTAAACAAGCCAAGCTCTTCCAGTCACCTCTCCTATGATAGGTCCTTCATAACCCTGATCATCCTAGTGGCTCTCGTCTGCACCTATTCCAGTTTAAGTTCATGTTGAACTTGTTTCTTTAACAGGGGTGACCAGAATTGTACACAGTATTCCAAATGAGGTCTTACAAGTACCTTGTACAATGGCATTAATACTTTTCTCTATCTCTCTACTGGAAATGCTTTGCCTGATACATCCTAGGATTACATTTGCCTTTTTCTCAGCTACAGTGTGTTGGTGGCTCATAGTCATTGTGTGATTGATCCATACACCCAGGTGTCTCTCTTCGTCTGTGGCTTCGAGCTGCAGAGCCTCTAGCTTGTAGCAGAAATTCTTCTTATTAGACACTAGTGCCTGACCTTGCTCTTTGTACTATTGAACTTCATCTCATTTTTGTCACTCCTGTCTTCAAGGTCATCTAGATCTTCCTGTACAATATTCTGATCCTTCTCTGTATTGACAATGCCTCCCAACTTTGTATCATCAGCAAATGTCACTAGCACACTCCCACTTTCTTTGACATTAATAAAACTATTGGATAAGAGTGGTCCCAAGGCTGATCCTTGAGGAACTCCTCTAGTATCATCTCTCCAGTCTGATCATTCACTTTTCAGCACAACCTGTTGCCTTCTTCGTCTCTTTAGCCAGTTCCTTATCTACCTTATAGTTCTTGTACGGATCCTCTTCTTCCCTAATTTAACTAATAATTTCCTATGTCATACTATGTCAAATGCTTTGCTGAAGTCTAAGTGTATAAGATCTACTGCACTTCCCTTAACTAAAAAACGCCAGTTATTTTCCAATCTAAGGAAATCAGCTTAGTCTGGCATAATCTATTTTTGTTAAACCCACTTTGCATTACCCTATCCACTTTACCATTTACCATTTAGCTCCATGAATTTAATTATTCTTTCCTTCAAAATTTATTCTAAAGCCTTGCACACTACTGAGGTCAAACTAACAGGTCTGTAATTGCCTGGGTCATTTTTTCCCTTTCTTAAATAGAGGTACAATGTTAGCTATTTCCCAGTCATATGTACTACCCCAGATTTATTAAAAATTCTTGCAACCGCACCAGCAATCTCATAGACCAGTTATTTCAGTATTCTGGGGTGGAAAATATCCTTTCTCCCATTTGATCTCATTAAGCTTTTTAAGGCTTTCTTCCACCTCAGATGTCATAATTTCCATCCATTTCTAGTCATTTCCATCAGCCATACTGTCTTCATGCACATATTCTATATTATCATCTTTACTGAAAACTAAGACAAAATATTTATTTAGTTTTTGGGACACCCTAGATTATCTTTAATCTCTTTCCCAACCTCAGACTTCTTTAGTCTCTTTTTATCTATATAACTAAAAATCTTGCTATTTATTTTAATTTTCCTGGCAAGAGCTAATTCAGCTTGACTTTTAGAAGTTCTCACATTAGTCCTACATTTTCCATCCTTCGTAATGTACTTGGCAGATCAGCCCATTTTCCCATTCCCTGTAGGCACTCTGCTTACTCCTAATAATCATTTTGAGGTGGTTATTCATCAAGCTGGGTCTGGAGCATTTCCCTCCAAGTTTTTTCCTCTTGCTTGGGATACAAATTTCAGAATTGTTGTATGGCTGATTTGAAGAAATTCAAGACTTCTTCACATTTAAATCTTTGATCTCTTTAGGGCAGATTACTTCCTTATCTAATTCCCCAAAGTCTACCATTTTGAAATAATAATAATAATTAATAATTAATAAATGATAGTTGATTACCTGGTTTTGATTATCCTGCCATTTAATTTAAAATTTAATCAACTCTCATCACTCATTCCAAGGTTATTTCCTTCTAAGATGTCCTCAATACCAAGTCTAAAATTGCATCATTTATTTTTGGTTCAATGACAATTTGATTAACAAAACTGTCATCGATAACGTCCAGCAATAAGTGGGTCCTACCAGTATCAGCAGCATTTATTCTCCAGTCTATGTCTAGGAATTGAATGTCTCTCGTCATGAAACATTTCCTCAAAACATTTATCTCTTAAATAATATTAAAGAAATATTTATCCTTATCTGAGTCTGACCCTGGGGGAGGGGGAGAAGGCCAGTAACAGATCCCTAATACTATCTCAGTAGAACTTCTTTTACAATCCTTCCCAGAATTGATTGGGACTCAAACAAATTCTGTTTTGTCCATACTATCACTTCTGATTTCTTTACAATTTACTGCTTCATTGATGTGTACAGTACTATCCCACCACTTTACCCACTTTATCTTTATTCTTTTCTCTCTTAAATGCCCACATTCCAGTCATGAGTGCTATTCCACTATATTTCTGTAATCCCTAAAATATCTGACTTGACCTCATGCACCAGTTGTTCAAGTTCCTTCATTTTATTGCCCAGATATCTTGCATTTGTGTACACGGATTTCAGTTCTTTCTTCAAACAATATTTCAAACTTTCTTTCCCCTTGTTGTCAATACTCTTATCTTGTGGTGTGATATTATTCCTTACTACATCTTCATTTAGCTGATTTTCCTTCTTCTGTGCATTGAAGCCCAGTGTGAAGATTTCATAAGTCTCTCCGAACCTTCTCCCCTCATCTTCTAGCTTAAAGCTCTTCTTATCTATCATGCCAGCCTTGATCCCAGAAAGTTAATACCCCAGGTACTCAAATGGAGTCCATCACTCACGAAGAGTCTTCTATCTGTGAATGCCTCCCAATGGTGGATCATCCCAAAATCTTCCTCATAGTACCAATCCTTGAGCCATCTGTTGATCGTCATTATCTTGTCATGCCTTTGCCCTCCTTCTCCAGGAATTGGAAGTATTCTCTTGAAGATTACCTGAGCTTCTGCTTCTTTAAACATCAAGCATGGATTTTTGATCCATTCCAGTGGGAATCTAATAGTGCCATTCATCCTGACATGCAGCACAGCGGGTGTATTTTTTCCCATTCCTGTCAGGATCCTTTTCAGCCTCATGTCTACATGTGTTATCATTGCTCTTAGCAGACAGCGCACTCTTCTGTCAGACTTTAAAGGCCCATTTTGTACATAAGCATACATACATATTCCTTTCTCGTATTGTAAAGGATATATACCCATTTAAGTAAGACCACATCTAAAGAGTATTGAAGTAATTAGAAGGAATACCTACGCATACCTTTAAGGCATGCTCCTAACTTTTCATCAAAAATTCCTTCTGTCCTTGTCTCATCTAGTGGAGCTTCTCCCTAAAGATTGGAATTTTAAATGAAAAAAAAGAAAAAAAGACAGATTTGAAAGGAAAACCTGAATAGTTTTTACATTTTTTTAAATCAGCACTTCTTAAATGTACACTGTAGTTTGACTCTTTGCCCCTACCTTTTTAATAAACAGAGTTTCCCTGATTTCTGTTCTTTGTCTTTCTCTTTCTGAGGCCGGCTGCCTCAAAGAAGGTTTCCAATGCTACATGCCTTAGCCTTTTAAGATGAAAATAAAGCATGTCTTTACAGAACCCAACAAAAGTTGCAATTTAAGGGAATGTCATGGCTAAGCTTTTCTTTAGTAGCAACCTACAGAAAAGTAGTCTATAGGATGGCTGAAATTAACTGCAAGCATGGTATTCAGCACTGCATTTGAGAGAATAATTTGCAATTAATTTAATTAATTTAGTAACTTTAGTTTCCTATTCTCTTTTTTTTAAATATCCACAAATAGATCACAATTTCTTCTAATATAGTTGTTATATCTTTTCAACTATTATTTTCTCTATGGGCTCACCATATATATGTGAAATTTGAGATATACTGATGAACTGTGATTGATCAGATAAATCATGTGATGTTGGCTTAATGAGCATGTTTACATTTTGTTTTCTTCAAATACTTGTTCATCTTTGAAATTCTGTTTTGCAAGTACGACTCATTTCCTTTAATACTTCATTGGAAAGTAGCATAGAAGAGATATATAATTGTGGCTATTTCAAATTCACTAGCACTTTCATATGAATATTTGCAGAACAATTTTACTTTATTCATCTAGCTTTATTCACTACACCTTTATAGCTACTTTTATAGCCATGGCAGAGACAGCCTTCCAAGCCTGAGTCAGATACTCTTGTCCCCTCCCCCCAAATTTCTATAGTCTAGATAGTGAAAGAAGGTTATTCAAAAGGGAGAAAGCTCCAAGGAAAGTAAGAGTAACATGATGTGGACATCCATCTCTTTTCTATGAACCCCCAGTATCCTAGCAAGTTATTTGTTTTGCTATTTCTTTGGCATCATAAAGAGAGAAGCTCCATAAAAAAAAATCTTGGACACAGATGTCTCAGATTGAGGACCATCATTTTGTTTTGTTTGTATAGTGCCTAACACAATGGGGTCCTGGTCTATGACTAGAATTCCTGTACAAATAATAAATAATAATATTTTTCAGAGGTTCTCAGCATTGTCCTAACTTTATGCTCAATTATGTTATTGAGAGCTCTACTAATTTCTTTAATGGGAACAGAGCTAGACTAGTGCCGAGTGCTTTTGAAAAATCCCCCTTCTATATGTTACAATGCCTAAGGGTTTCATCATGCCTCATGGAAAGCATTGCAAGTTTCCATTAGCTTCAATTGGAATAGGATTGATCTCAAAATGTATCTCTAACCTTCTCTACCAGAAGAAGAAGAAAGAAAAAGCCACAAGAAAGGCAACAGAATGTCTGGAGGAGAATCAGAATCAAGCAGTAAGAAGCTTGCTTATAAATCATATGTATTTATTCATTTGCCCTTGCAAAAAAGACATATTTCTGGCCAAGAATTTAGAATTAACTATTAATTGGGTAAGAGGCAACAGGATGAGAATCTTACAATTTGATCTGAGATGATTGCATCCCATAAAATATCGGAAGTGAAAATATCTAGTTGTAAATAAAATAACCTAAATTTACATGGTAAAAAGGAAGTCTCTTCCACCCTTACAGTCACATAATTAACTTACGTTGTGTCAGGACTGAAGTTAGGGTGTTTTTGTAATCATACTGCAAACACTGATGCAGGTGAGTAAGTTATTCATTGGAGTAGTCCAATTGAAGTTTATGGGACTACTCTCTGGAGTAAAGTAATATGCACAAGCATTTGTAGGATGCGGACCATATACTTTAATTATTACAAAACACTGCTAACTTAGTACTGAAAGCAGGTAACTTAATAATGTAAGCCAAGAAGAGACTGACCCTGAAGTCAATTTTTGAATAATACACTAATTGCCTGATAAGGAAATCAAATCAGACATTAGTGGTAAATCTTCATCTCAGCATGCAGGGAGTTACATGCACAAACCTTGTTACTGGTGACAGAAATTGCATGTAATTCCTCATGTGGTATGATGAAAATTCAGTTGTTGTTTGTTTTTTTTTTACTTTACTTTGTGTTTCCTTCATGAAGTGTTGACTTCTGAGTTTCTCTAAATCTATCTCTGCTCTTTAATATTGATCTAGAAAATGAAGCCCAGCTGTTATGTATTCTTCTATGACAGCTGGCAAAATGGTTGCCAGTAGCAGCACTGGGTAATTTAACAGTAGTGTTACCAACAATACTATTACCAACCTTATAATATAACCTTACAATATTATTAACCACAAGCTAACAAATCATGAGGTATTAAAATAATGTTTGGATTTATTTTATCTGCCTTCTGGTGTTTTAGCCTTTAGGGTTCATGTTTTCAAACTCTTCACCTCAAATGTAAAGACAAGAATCTTACTTAAAAAAAAAAAAAAGAAACTGAGCTTCTCATATAATCATATGATTCCAGGAGCTGGGGCTTTAATAAAAATACCGCAAATATTACAAGTCTTATGATAAAATCACCAAAGTGGCAACACTGATTTATCAAAGTTGTTACAGTTATCAAGGGTGAGATTCTGGTATCTTTGGTCAAGTTGAGTAGTACCTTACCTGGTATTACCAATTAGTCCAATGAGGCTACTTGTCACATAAGGTAATATTCAATGTGAGTGAAAGCATCATTATGTAATCCAAAGAGACTTCTTAAGCTTGAATTTTGGACCAGGATAGAAGCTCTCCATGTCCCTTTCCTTTCTCTTCCTCCTCCCCCCAGAGCCCCCCAGCCAAAAACAACAGCAACAACAAAAATGATTCCGAGCTTCAGGAACTTTAAAAATTACTCTTCAGAAAGAATCAAATCACGCACCGTTTTAATGATTATGTTAAGATTTAACATATTTTATTGTCCAAAACAAAAATTGTTTTTGTTTTTTTAACAAAAATATGGCAATTTACACTGTTTTCTATGATCATTTAATTTACCAGTATATTACATTCTCTAAACAAAACATGCAATTATTATACAACAAAAACACCATTTATAAGTGCTCATTCTCAATAAAAGAAGTTGAAATTATACCCTTGTTTGATTTTCGCAGGAATAGTACATTTTTTTTACAAGTATTATCTTCATCTAGTTCCAGAATTTGAAAAAAAATAAAATAAAAATAAATTGTCTCCCTGTTGCTGGGTTCTATTTAACTAACTCATGATGTCAGAAATGATCAATGCAATACTTAACTGTAAACATTAATATCTCTTTTCCTGATTAATTTCACTTGATAACTCCCTTGCTTTCTCCAAACAATCAAATTCTCAGTCAGTCAGTGTCCATCCAAAATAATCAGTACTGACTTTCACCAGTTTCTGCTAGCCTGAAAACTTAATGTGAGCAAGATTCTTTTCTAGGAGTATTAGCAATCAGGACTTCTAGTTCTTTCACTTCTCTTTGCTGCAATCTGTTGCAAGGTCTGGAGATTAAGGCAATTTCAAGCAGTGTGGGAGTGGTGACTTACCACTTCATTATTTTAACTTACAAAATCCTCTGATAATTCTTCAGATGACAATTATGGATCAGTCAGCAAGTGGAGTCTGAAATTTGTGTTGTAGGTGCACAAGTTAAAAGATCAGAACTATACTTGTCGCTGCGGTTCCCTGAGCCTCAGAATCCAAAAAATCTGTCTCTCCTCTATCTCTGAGTGGTTGCTGACAGTATTATTCAAAGTCTTTCTCAAAGCAACTCTGGGATGGGGTCCAGTATTCCCTGCTTTATCCTGTTGTCTCCTCTCATTCTAAGAATTGTTGGGTCTTTGTCATTCTTAAATTATGCTTCCAAGACGGTCTCTCACTTACGTAGCCTCTACATCATTCAGTCACATCAAATCAATCACCCCAGACTTGTGTGATATTTGTCCCAATATCTTGACTTCCCACAGTGCCTTACACAGAATAATTTGGAACATTTCCTTGAAAAACTGGCAGGCTTGAGCTCAAAGTTTCCCTCTCCCTTTCTCTCAGAATTTCTTTAAACTTTCTTTTCTTGCTATATTGTGCTGTGCCTGCCTAACATGCCAAATCCCAGCCTCATTTTGCTACAAAAACTGCAGCACACAATGTGTTCATAGATTCATAGATTCCAAGGCCAGAAAGTGCCACTGTGATCATCTAGTTTGACCTCCTGTATGACACAGGCCATAGAACAGGGGTCGGCAGCCTCTGACATGCGGCTCGCCAAGGTAAGCACCCTGGCAGGCCGGGCCAGTTTGTTTATCTGCAGCATTGGCAGGTTCAACCGATCGCAGCTCCCACTGCCCGTGGTTTGATCTCCCAGGCCAATGGGGGCGGCGGGAAACCGCATCCAGCACATCCCTTGGCCACGCCGTTTCCCACCACCCCCATTGGCCTGGGACGGCGAACCGCAGTCAGTGGGAGCCGCCAGCGGCTGAACCTGCCAAAGCAGCAGGTAAACAAACTGGCCCGTCCCGTCAGGGTGCTTACCCTAGCGAGCCATGTGTCAGAGGTTGCTGACCCCCGCCATAGAACTTTCCCCAAATAATTCCTAGAGCATAACTTTGAGAATAACAACCAATCTTGATTTAAAAATTGTCCATTGTGGAGAATCCACCATGATGCTTCGTAAGTTGTTACAATGGTTAATTACTTTCACATTTAAAAATTTACAGCCATTGGATTGTGCTATACCTTTCTCTGCTAGATTGAAAAGACCATTATTAAATATTTGTTCCCCATGTGGATACTTACTGACTGCAATCAAGCCACCCCTTAACCATCTCTTTGTTAAATGGATTGATCTCCTTGAGTCTATCACATTAAGACATAAGATATGGGGGGAGGGATAGCTCAGTGGTTTGAGCATTGGCCTGCTAAACCCAGCGTTGTGAGCTCAATCCTTGAGGGGGCCACTTAGGAAACTGGGGCAAAATCAGTACTTGGTCCTGCTAGTGAAGGCAGAGGGCTGGACTCAATGACCTTTCAAGGTCCCTTCCTGTTCTAGGAGATAGGATATCTCCATTTATAATTTATTTCCAATCCTTTAATCATTGTTGTTGCTCTTCTCTGAACCCTCTCCAATTTATCAATGTCCTTCTTGAACTGTGGACACCAAAACTGGACACAGTATTTCAGCAGTGGTCAGGCCCATGCCAAATACAGAGGTAAAATATCCTTTCTACACCTACTTGAGATTCACCAGTTTATGCATCCCAGGATCACAGTAGCTCTTTTTGTTGTATCGCTTCAGCCATATTCAGGTGTGGACTTAGCGTTGTTTACATGTGCAGGATCTTTTTCTCTCAACCAATCACATTCCTGGGTTTGTTAATTTAGAACACTCCAGCAGGGTTGTATCAGTGGATTTGATTTCACTCCATTCAACCTTGCCCCAACTCTTTATGGGGCAATGGTAGTTTGTTCTCATTTCCTCAAACAGGCAATATCAATTCTCCCTTTATTTGTTTAAATCCAGTTCAGATCATCACAGCTCAAATTTCTGAAAAATGACAATCAGTTTGGAATCTAACTAGAATGAATAGGAAATTTATCCGATACCATGTTTATCAAGAGCCAATGTTGACTATTTTTCTTTTGACTCTACTTTTTTTTAAAGGACTTCAACATACAGATGATGACAATATTTCAAAACTTGGGGGAACAGTGGAGTGTTTTGATATTACAAAGGGCCTATTTCTGAAAGGTTCTGACTCTGAGCACTCCCTAGTTCTGTTGAGAATTGTGGTTCTTAGCACCACAAAGGCTCAGAACCTCCAGCTGGAGTTGAATAATTTCAACATTCCTCAGGAGATGCTCATTACCTCATATAGTTGGTCCCCAAATTTGGAGAAAGGTGGTTGGGGAGAGAGAAAGATACACCTCTACCTCGATATAACGCTGTCCTTGGGAACCAAAAAAATCTTACTGCATTATAGGTGAAACCGCATTATATCGAACTTGCTTTGATCCACCAGAGTGCGCAGCCCTGCCCCCCAGGAGCACTGCTTTACCGCATTATATCCGAATTTGTGTTATATCGGGTCGCGTTATATCAGGGTAGAGGTGTATTTCTAAATACAGGTCCAACATATTTATTATTATGAGTGTTACAAAAAAACATTGAATAAACAGAACACTTTCACCCTTCCCACCACTCCCTCTAGGATACATAGTTAAATATTTTTTCTTAAACACAGAAAAGAATGACTTTTTTTCAAAGAAGGCTTATGTAGCAGCTTTATCCAGCTCACAGAGAGTTATTTCAAGGGTCAGAGGAAATTATCTATGAAAAATTGTAGGATTTACAATCCAAAACAAGAATTTACAAGTCTTACTGTGTTTTTACTTTAATTAATACAGTTAATCCCGTTAATTACAGTATTACCAACTCTAAGATTTCAAAAATATTATGACTCATGCCTCAAAAATTAAGGATTTTCTGAAAGTTTAAACATTGTGGAGGGAATTCTTTTCATTTGGCTTCTGGTATCTGAGTTTTTCAGATACACTTGGTTCAAATTTTCAAGTTTTTCCCCACAACCAAGAGGGCTAGAAACCTACTTTTATTTTTCATGAAAGTTGAGATTCTCATCTGATCAATTGATTCCAGGTGCAGGGGCGTTAATGAGAAAACACTATAATGAAACTTGTGATCAAAGTATCAGAGTTGGCAACAGAGCTGGCCGATGCCCTTTTCCCAAAACACGAGATTTCTGTAGGAATATTTCAGATTTGCTGAAAAAAATAAATTGATTTCGCTCCCGGGCTGCCTGCCTGAAAGGTGCTTGTCAATTTTACTTTCTGCCATTGAAATTGACAAAAGCTTTCCTGGATCGCTGCTGAGACTGAGCACTTGGATTATCTTCCTCCCAACCTCCCACTAGCTCCAGAGCTGGAGACATGTAGATCCATTTTACTCTGCCTCCCTACTTCCCCCACAGCTCTGGTATTCAGAGAGGTAGAAAGCTTGGAGGTTCTGCCTCTGTAGTCAAGAGCTGGAGTAAAGGCTATGCCAGGGATCGGCAACCTTTGGCACACAGCCTGTCAGGGAAATCCGCTGGCGGGCCGGGAGGGTTTGTTTACTTGCAGCGTCCACAGGTCCGGGCGATCGCAGCTCCCATTGGCCGCGGTTCGCCGTTCCAGGACAATGGGGGCTGCGGGAAGCGGTGCGGGCTTAGGGATGTGCTGGCCGCCATTTCCCACAGCCTCCATCGGCTGAACGTACAAACGCTGCAGGTAAACAAACTGTCCCAGCCCACCAGAGGATTTCCCTGACGGGCCACGTGCCAAAGGTTGCCGATTCCTGGGCTATGCATATATCTACACTGCAATTAAAAATCGCCTGTGCAAGCTGATTTGGGCTTAACGGGCTCAGGCTGTGGGGCTGTTTCATTGCAGTGTAGACTTCCAGGCTCAGGCTGCAGCCTGTGCTCTGGGACCCTCCCACCTCGCAGGGCCATAGAGCCTGGGCTCCAGCCTGAGCTTGGAAATCTATATGGCAATAAAATAGCCCTGCAGCCCAAGCCCTGTGAGCCCAAGTCAGCGGGCACAGGCCAACCAGGGGGTTTTAGTTGCAGTGTAGACATACCCTAAGTGTCAGACTCTATCTGACTCTCCTTCACTAGGCTGGGAAGCTCTTGGCAATTTAATTGTATGCTGCTGACTCCGGGTGCTCTGGCTCCATCTCCTCTGTAATCCTCCCCATTTAGAGTGTTTTGAAGTTCTGGAGACCCTAGAAAGGACGTCCCTCTGATTCCTGGCACATGGATAGTGTAATTGTGCCTGGCCCTTTCAAGGGGGACACTCCTATTTTCCTTCCACTTTCATGCACCTGCACAGAAGCCAAGGGAAATATGGCCTTAATTCCTCTTTTTGTACTACTCCCACATCCATATTCACTCATTTCAGTGCATGTATTAAAGATGAGTACCACTTGTTCTGGCTTTTTCTGAATTTCTTCAAGCTGATTTCAACATGAAACATTGAGTTAAGTAGCCTAGAGCTTTCCATGTCCATGTGGGTGTCCTCTGAGATGCCCAGCACTGACAGTGGAAACTCAGAACTGAAGAATCAAGAAGAGATTAGGATTATTTTGACATTTTCCTCAGTGTAGGGCATCATTTCTTAATAGACCAGGTTCTTCTATTTCATAAGCAACTAAAGAGTTGCTCATACAGCCTTCTAATTTAGCAATCAGAAACCAAGGGGACTTCAAGTATTAAAATGCAGTGTGCCATGCCATGTGACAGAGATATCTATTATTTCTAATGCCTCTCAGTGTAATAGGGCACTGATCCTTTAAGGGAAGCTATCAGCCAAGCAGCGCCTTAGTCCTTGTTCAATATGGAACAATGGAATCTTGGGAAGTGAATTTCTTAGCAGAGCCCTGTGAATGGCAGCAGTGCATGCTGGGGAAGAAGGCAATGAAAGGTCTGGGAGAGCGTGGTGAAAAAAAGCCAGCCAATGCTAGAGAGCCCAGAAATAAACCTGGGAAAAGTAATGAACAGTCTACTGAAAGGAGGAGTCTTTGGAGATCTCCATAAGTAAGAATTACCAGACATATATGTGGTATGTTTACTAACTACAGGGAACATCCGGGGGACCTGGGGGAAGACAGCTGAGACCAGGCTGGGGAGGAGGCCTAGAAACAAGGTGCAGAGGTGGTTGGAGGAATTGAGCTTGGGCAATGGAGCAGAATTTGCAAAACAACTAGCATCAAATGAGGACGAGGTAAGAAATCTATTGCACTCTGCATGTTGCATTTGTGTTTTGAGAAAAAAATCAAGCAATGTTTATATTTCTGCCATATATTAAGGATGAAATGGAGTTCTTGTATTATAGCGGAAGTTGCTTTTGGCAGGGTTTTCCTGGGAGGGGCATTTGGCTTTCGGCTCTACTTCTTTCCTTGGCTTGGTAAAGCAGCATCTATTAACTTGCAGGGAATGTTTCAGGATTCATCTTCTCTCACACATATTTTCTTGGGTGGAGAGTTGGAGAGATTGTGTTGTTTGTGCCAGTTGTTATATCTTCTGGTATGTTTACTTTTGGTGTGAAAAGCTCTATTGTGTATATTATTTCAGGATGGCCCAAAGCTTGAAATAACCATCTCTTTGTGTTTTGATAAATCAAATGACTAAATATATAGGTACCGTGAATTTCCCCCCAACCCTCCCTCCCTCCCCAATGTATCTGAGTGTATTCTAAAATAATTGCACAAAACTGCAAATTTATAAAGTAATTTCTAAAATGAATAAAATCCCCTTTTCTTTTCATGTTGCTGTTTTTGCTCATCTGATCTTGGCCAGTTTTTATGCAATGCTGTATAGTTTCTCGGTCCTATTACTTAACAAATAAAAAATTAGTTTCAGATTGCATGTTCTTACCATATGTCCAAAATTATAAGAAACAGAGGAGAATGGACTTCTTCAAAAAGTTCCATATAACTTGAAAACAAATTACAATTCTAAAAAAACAAAACAATCCCTCCCTCCCCAACAAAATGCAAAGCTGCAAAATGAAGACAACTAAAAATATACTAGGCACATGAGAATAAACAGGCAATAGCTCTAAGCCCTGCTGTACTTGTTTATGGCAGAATATTTGCATTTTTCGTTGAGAGTGCTGACTCGCCAAACAATTAACTCATCTGACATAAAACTAATTACACATTCTGCCCATTATACAACCAAGATATTACTGGCCAGATATACTGCATACAGCAATAATTAAATACCTCCATCATTACTTTCAACTGCTTTTACTGGTGAGAATGAGAAGTATTCATGTTACTTATATCCACTGGAGATACATGACATGTTTCTGAATTAATCTGGTTTGATTTGAACTACAGATGTTGGATGTGCATGGGCAAGATATCAATAGTGCCCTGTGACTTATTTTTGTTCACAAACATTATTCATTTTCCACCTGAATAAATTATGTGCAAGGTCTCTGAAAACTCCCCTTTGCAGATCTTAAAGCTATTGTGTGCCTCATGCTAACTGAAGCCAAAGAGGAAAACTAAAAAGACAGAAAAAACAACAAGGAGTCCTTGTGGCACCTTAGAGACTAACAAATGTATTTGGGCATAAGCTTTCGTGGGCTAGAACCCACTTCATCAGATGCATGGAGTGGAAAATACAGGAGCCGGTATAAATACATGAACAGATGTGAGTTGCCTTACCAAGTGTAACGTCAATCTAACGAGACAATTCAGTTGACAGCAGGATACCAAGGGAGGAAAAATAACTTTTGAAGTGGTAATCAGAGTGGCCCATTTCAGACAGTTGACAAGAAGGTGTGAGTAACAGTAGGGGGAAATTAGTATTGGGGAAATTAGGTTTAGGTTTTGTAATGATCCAACCACTCCCAGTCTTTATTCAGGTCTAATCTGATGGTGTCCAGTTTGCAAATTAATTCCAGTTCTGCATTTTCATGTTGGAGTCTGGTTTTGAAGTTTTTTTGTTGAAGAATTGCCACTTTTAGGTCTGTTATTGAGTGACCAGGGAGTCTGAAGTGTTCTCCTACTGGTTTTTGAATGTTATGATTCCTAATGTCAGATTTGTGTCCATTTATTCTTTTGCGTAGAGACTGTTCACTTTGGCCACTGTACATGGCAGAGCAGCATTGCTGGCACATGATGGCATATATCACATTGGTAGATGTAAAGGTGAACGAGCCCCTGATGGTGTGGCTGATGTGATTAAGTCCTATGATGGTGTTCCTTGAATAGATATGTGGACAGAGTTGGCACCAGGGTTTGTTGCAGAGTTTGGTTCCTGGGTTGGTGTTTTTGTTGTGTGGTGTGTAGTTGCTGGTGAGTATTTGCTTCAGGTTGGGGGGGCTGTCTGTAAGCGATGACTGGCCTGTCCCCCAAGGTCTGTGAGAGTGAGGGTTCATCCTTCAGGATAGGTTGTAGATCCTTGATGATACACTGGAGAGGTTTTAGTTGGGGGCCGTAGGTGATGGCTAGTGGCATTCTGTTACTTTCTTTGTTGGGCCTGTCTTGTAGTAGGTGACTTCTGGGTACCCTTCTGGCTCTGTCAATCTGTTTCTTCACTTCACCAGGTGGGTACTGTAGTTTTAAGAATGCTTGATAGAGATCCTGTAGGTGTTTGTCTCTGTCTGAGGGATCGGAGCATATACGGTTGTATCTTAGAGCTTGTCTGTAGACAATGGATCGTGTGATGTGGTATGGATGAAAGCTGGAGGCATGTAGGTAAGTATAGCAGTCAGTAGGTTTCTGGTATAGGGTGGTGTTTATGTGACCATCGCTTATTAGTTCTGTAGTGTCTAGGAAGCGGACTTCTTGTGTGGACTAGTCCAGGCTGAGGTTGATGGTGGGGTGAAAATTGTTGAAATCTTGGTGGAATTCCTCAAGGGCCTTCTTTCCATGGGTCCAGATGATGAAGATGTCATCAATGTAGTGCAAGTACAGTAGGGGGTGTAAGGGGATGAGAGCTGAGGAAGTGTTGTTCTAAGTCAGCCATAAAAATGTTGGCATACTGTGGGGCCACAAGGGTACCCATAGCAGTCCTGCTGACTTGAAGATATAAATTGTCTCCAAATCTGAAATAGTTGTGGGTGAGGACAAAGTCACAAAGTTCAGCCACCAGGTTTGCTGTGATGGTATCGGGGATGCTATTCCTGATGGCTTGTATTCCATCTTTGTGTGGAATGTTCGTGTAGAGAGCGTCTACATCCACAGTGGCTGGGATGGTGTTTCCTGCAAGATCACCAAAGGATTGTAGTTTCCTCAGGAAGTCAGTGGTGTCTCAAAGATAGCTGGGAGTGCTGGTAATGTAGGGCCTGAGGAGAGAGTCTACAAAGCCAGATAATTCTGCTGTCAGGGTGCCAATGTCTGAGATGATGGGGCGTCCAGGGTTCCCAGGTTTATGGAATTTGGGTAGCAGATAGAACCCCTGGTCGGGGCTCTAGAGGTGTGTCAGTGTAGATTTGTTCTTGTGCTTCTTTAGGGAGTTTTCTTGAGCAGATGGTGTAGTTTCTTTCGGTAATCCTCAGTAGAGTCAGAGGGTAATGGCCTGTAGAATGTTGTGTCAGAAAGTTGTCTAGCAGCCTCTAGTTCATATTCCGACCTATTCATGATGACTACAGCACCTCCTTTGTCAGTCTTTTTTATTATGATGTCAGAGTTGTTTCTGAGGCTGTGGCTAGCCTTGTGTTCTGCATGGCTGAGGTTATGGGGCAAGTGATGCTGCTTTTCCACAATTTCAGCTGGAAGCACTCTACTTAGAAGTCCAGTCTGTTATTTCAACTTTCAGGAGGAGTCCACGTATAATCCTTTTTGTAGTGTTGGTAGGAAGCTTCCTGTGGGTTAGTGTGCTGTTCAGTGGTGTGTTGGAAATATTCCTTGAGTCGGAGATGTCAAAAGTAGGCTTCTAGGTCACCGCAGAACTGTATCATGTTTGGGGGGGCGGTGGGGCAGAAGGAGAGGCCCTGAGATAGGACAAACTGTTCTGCCGGGCTAAGAGTATAGCTGGAGAGATTAACAATGTTGTTGGGTGAGTTAAGGGAACCATTGTTGTGGCCCTTTGTGGCATGTAGGAGTTTAGATACTTTAGTGTACTTTTTCCTCTGTAGAGAAGCAAAATGTGTGTTGTAAATGGCTTGTCTTATTTTTGTATAGTCCAGCCATGAGGGAGTTCATATGGAAGGTTGTTTTTTTAAGAGAGTTTCTAGTTTTGAGAGTTCATTCTTGATCATCTTCTGTTTGCTGTATAGGATGTTGATCAGGTGGTTCCTCAGTTTCTTTGAGAGTGTGTGGCACAATCTCTCACCATAGTCTGTGTGGTATATTGATTGTAATGGATTTTTTACCTTCAGTCCTTTTGGTATGATGTCCATTTGTTTGCATTTGGAAAG
Organism: Trachemys scripta elegans; assembly: GCF_013100865.1. NCBI lineage: Eukaryota > Metazoa > Chordata > Testudines > Emydidae > Trachemys > Trachemys scripta. The sequence continues at coordinate 283,200,086 of NC_048298.1, read as the reverse complement.
GAAGATGACGTCTGTCTGTATCTGCACAAGTTTTTTTCATGATGTCGATGGATTTCCACTTCATACAGCTAAATTCGATGCCTTGCATGGTGACAGGTTTCAGAGTGGTAGCCGTGTTAGTCTGTATCAGCAAAAACAACAAGGAGTCCTTGTGGCACCTTAGAGACTACCAAATGTATTTGGACATAAGCTTTCATGGGCTAAAACCCACTTCATCAAATGCATGGCATGGAAAATACAGGAGCAGGTATAAATACATGAACAGATGTGAGTTGCCTTACCAAGTGTAAGGTCAGTCTAACGAGACAATTTAATTAACAGCAGGATACCAAGGGAGGAAAAATAACTTTTGAAGTGGTAATGAGAGTGGCCCATTTCAGAATCAGATTGGTTGGGTCATTACAAAACCTAAACCTAATTTCCCGAATACTAATTTCTCCCTACTGTTACTCACACCTTCTTGTCAACTGTCTGATTGCTTCAGTGGCTGCTCAGAGGTGTGTGGTTGCTCCTTCTGTGCTATGGATAAAGTCTCCATGCCTGCTAGGTTCAGGATGCTACAATGTGAGCCAAGGCAAGGTCTTCTGATCTCTTTTTAATGGACCCAGTGGCCTTAGTATTTCACATAACTTGCATGAAGAAGTTGTTTCTACTGTTCTAGTTTATCAGCTGAAATAGAAGGCTGTGTGGGAGCCCTGTGCCGTGGCCATAGGTTGAAGAGTGGATTTCACCCCTGCCCAAATTAGGGTAGAATTGAGTTTAACCATATGTCACCATCACTACTATCACTATTTCCAGGTTGGATAGCTGAACCTTTCTGAGCATAAGAATAATGCTAAGTAGCATTTGTAGGTTTGGTGGTGCTGACGCAACAGAGACCAGTAGCTGTTATTAAATCAGCTCCAGTTACTTTCCACTTCATCATGTCTTTCAAATACTTTTAAAACTCCTTTTTAAAGCTATTTATGCAGGCTTGGCTGGTTTGATAGTTGGTATTACATATGCAGCACTAATTGAACTGTTTTTATTCATTTATTTTTAAAGACCTTCAGAGTTAGGTGTTACCTTCACAATTGTTTCATGCCCCTTAGTCCTTATATTTGAGAAAAACTCAAAGTCCTGGAATGTCTCTTATTTTCTCCTCTTCAGAACTTTGTATAAGTTAATGAGGTCAACACCTGGCTTTTCTTCTTTAGAATACATATATTGTTCAAGTCTGTTTGCCAAGTTCCTTAATCACGACATCTGGTTATACATTTTTCTTTCAACACAGGCCTCCACTCGGCCCTTAATTCATTATTCCAGACTTTCATCTGATGAAACATGTACTTCTTGTTTTTCCATTTTTTTTCTCAGCACAGACCTATTCACAAAGGTCTGATACTTCAGTTGTTACTGAGGTGTTTAGTCCTTACTCACTACAGTAATCACAAGGCTATGTAGTGGAATGACATTTAAACAAAATAAAAATAGATATTGAAATGACCTTACTAGCAAATTTCAAAAACAGTCTTGATAACCCATGGTTTGTACATTAGATAGTTCTATGGAAAAACAAGTATTAGATTGTTGAAGTCTTTCTACAAAATTTAATTATTATGATTATTATTATTAAGTTTGCAGTGATTTGGAACTGATCATGACTATTAGTAACTTTTCAGTAATGTAATAGGATAGGGATGAACTCTTGGTAGACATTTGGGGCCTTAGCCACATATAGGGGGACTATAGGAAATCCAGTTAACTTCAACCGGTGTTCTGTATGTGGAATGCTTGTAGGGCTGGGCCCTTAATGCATTACAGAAACATTTGACCTATTTCAAAATCAATATTGACTTTGTTTATAAAGAGAACTATTTAAATAAATAAACAAACAAACAACCCTGTAGCACTTCAAACACTGGAACAACATTCTTCTTAAAATTTTTATCTCAAGGACATGTATAGAAACTCAACCTGAATTACTCTACTAGCATAAAGCCTTGTCCAATGGCTTGTTCACATTTAAAAAGTTTGACATTATGGACAATCTTCACAAATTATACTATTTGTTTCACAGAGAAACTTCAGTCCACTGCTTGGATGCCTGTGTGGCATATGAATTAATCCCCTGGCTACAACACATTGTGGCATAGGAACTATAGGGGGATGGATATACAGTTTGTAACTTAGAACACATGACCGTACATGTGCTCTTAGTGACAGGTGGGCTACACCTTATTCACAGAACACAGAGCAATGCCTCATAGTTAAGAATGACCAGAAAAGGAGAGCAGCAGGCCAACTTTGTAGATGCCCTCCAGGTTATGAACAGTGAAGCTAAAGCAGACCATGGAAGTGCCCAGCTACAAATCCTACTGTTCTGGACTTGGAAACCTGAGCCTGGCATCTGGATCTTTCAGTTGCCAGCTTCACTCTATGAATAGCCTTAAAGGTTGACTCATCTGCAGAAACAAAGGAAAATGAAGGCCAAGGGGTCTATGTACAAAACTACCCTGCCAGCTACATGAAGATGCAGTGCCAAATGCATTTTGAGTATTTCAGTCACAATCACGTCACTGTGGTCCAATGTCTTAAAAATACATTTGTGTCAGATAAAGCTTGTGGGACATGTATCTGGTGTATTACAAATATATTAGGGATTGCACTCTCAAAACACACTATATTGAAGTAGTTTTCAGGGATACCATTTATATCTGTCCTTAGTAAACTTTGTGATCAATCATGCCACTTCTCACAACAGATATCAAAGAAGTCTGTAAAGATTCATGTCAAAAGATCAATAACGGAGCTGAAGATGGAGTTCAAGCCACTGTGAATTTGAAAGAGAAGTCACTTTTATGATCTTTGGGGCCAAATCCTACTATGCTCCTTAAACAGAGAAAAAGTCCCATGGAGATGAAGGATGGACTTGTGGCTAAGATACTGGATTAGCACTCAGAGTATTTGGATACAATTCTTAGCCCTGCCACTGACTTCCTGTGTGATCTTGGGTAAATCCTTTATACCTCAATCTCCAATCTGAAATGAGGTTAATAATACTTCCTTTGGCTGTTTTACCTATTTAGACCGTAAGCTCTTTAGGGCAAGGACTGTCTTTTACTATATATGCGTACTGTGTATAGAACAATAAGGTCCCAATCTTGACTGGGACATCTAGCTGCCACTGCTATTTAAATAATAATAAGCTTCAACTGGAGGTTTATCTGAGCAAAGAACCAGGACAAAGACCTTAGCTTTTAGGTGTGCATTTTCCTGTTCATAAGGGAATGCTTTATAAGATACTGCAAAGAACCATTGCCTCCTGATGAATGGAAAAAAAGAAAAGAAAAGAACTATTTGAATTAAGAATAGTATATTGAAGTTTATCTGACTTGCTCCAATAGTATTCATCAAACTAAAATATGACAAGTCTTGGCTTTTTGCATTTGCAAGTCACTTACAAACCAGTCTTGTTAGCTGTAAATATATTCAGCATTTGTAAGTATTCACCAAAGAGTTTGACCTAATAATTTCAAACTACCAGCTGTTAGCTAACTGTGCACAAACTTATTCATTAGAGCTCGTCAAAAAAAGAATTGCTACAAACTTTTTTAAAAAATGAAAACTGACCTTTTTATAAAATTAGCATTTTAATGGATTCTTTTTTTGAGGGGGAGGAGGCAGGGGTTAGACTTTTTTGAATTTCTGATCAAACAAAATGCAAAATCTTTTCAGTTTTTAGTTGTTCTCTCCTCTTCTCCCTTCTTTTCCTCACTCATAGCCATTTTCAGCAGTCTAATGGAAAAAGGAAGGAGACAATAAGGAAGGAATAGTTAATTATGAATGTTACAAATATATAATGTAAATCTGCCACAAAATGGTACAGTATATGGGATTTCATGAATTCTCTGCCGTTTTCTGACTATTCACAAATATTATAACCCTATGAATAGCACTACATCCATTTGAACTGTTTATTTACTTATATATTAGAGCCATATTCTGATACCCCTGATCATATTGTGTAGTACTTTATTCTGTGAGTGGTCCCACTGAAGTCAATAGGATTATTCTTCAAGTAAATTTCTGTTTAGTGTAATCAAATGCATTGGAATCTTGCCCATAGTCTGTTTTTTTTTCATTATTTCATTATTCAAACCTGTTATATCCAGGTTTAAGGATGCTTTCCTCCACCCTTGTATATAGTATTGCACAATGTATTAGGTGAATATTGGGGGTTAAAGTGTTTGCCCTCCTCTGAAGCATTGGGTGCTTTTTGCTATTGTCCTAAGGAAAGATTAAAAACTAGTGACTAATCTGGTTTCCCAATTATGGTGTTCCTAGTTGAAAAAAACATATGACCAGCACCCTGTCTTAAATTCCACTTACTCTAGAAGAGTTTAGGATTTTCATTGTAAAACTGCATTTATCGTCAACCAATGCTACCAATCACTCATAGTTTAAATCTCACTTTTCTTTAAAAAGGACATCTGGGAAAGGAAATACAGTCAGAGACTGAGAAAATAGAAACATAGGAGAATGTAATTGATATACTCCAAAGGGCCTTTAAAATAGTTAATAACATCCTGATATTTAAAAAGAAGCCCCTTTGTTCCAGCAGATGTTTACATAATTAATAATAACGATAATAGTGATGCAAGTACAGCATCTCTTTTACATTTCTTAACAAAGTTTCAACTTCTGATATTAAGACAGAACTTAATAGTTCTTTACGTTTTCTGGTCCCTGAGATCCTTTGACATAGCTACTGATAGTTCCTACAGTCTTCAAAATATTCATGAAATTCATTTGGGCCATCCTAAATCTTCATATTCCCACCTCAGAATAACTGCCAGAACTGAGCTTATCATCAACATTTACAAAGAATGGCTGGATGCCTCTTAAATGTAGAATCTCAGACATAACAAAGTTATGTGAAATAGAGATTTCTTTCAAAGTGATTCCATATGCATTATAACTGGCCAGTTTCCTCTGTCTTGCATCATTGCTCAGACAAAAACGAAGTAGTTCAGGCATTTTATGAGAAGGACATAATGCCTGTAAAATTTATGCCTCTCTTCACACCACTAGAAAATACTCCAGGGTACACCAGAGAACAAACTTCTCCAGCTCATGAGGGACATAGTGCATTGGATGCAGGTCATTAATTTAGCACTTTCTGAGCCAGCTACTCTGATGCAGCAGGCAGCTTTAGCTGTTACAAGTATTCATTATTAATACTCATTACCCTTACCTCCCCCTGTTATGATGCTGTTTAACTGTATCCTTAAAGCAATTCAAACTCAAGAATGTCCATATAGACAAATCTCTTCCAAAGACAATATTCCACAGTAAAGAATCAAAACACTGCAGTAATATTATTGTAATCCGAGCATTTGGGACTGTAATACTGTAACATCTTTCTTTCAAATAATGGTTGATCCCATCTGGAAAAATCTTCACTCAGCTCATCTGAAAATGAATGTGTTGAAGAAAAGGTCATCTAATGGATTGGGCCGAGTAGTAGTACTCACAAACTCTTGAATTCTAATGCTGGTTCTGATTCTGATTTCCTTTGTGGCCTTGTGTAAATCACTTAGGCCAAAACATGCTAATTTGGGTGTCTACGTGTAAATCTACATTTAGGTTCTTATATCAATGTCCCTTCTTATCGCCTTACTTTGTGGAATAAAATATTTGTTTCTGTTTTTAATTAATATTATTAGTACTGTGGAGCCAACCCTGCTGACAGAAATGGAGCTGGATTATATTCCTGTTCGTGCAGCCACAGTCGTGTTCACTAAATTCCATTTGTAGAATATATATTACTGGTGGTGATGTGCAACTCTGGGGGAAAAAAAAACACACAGACCAACTTTCAGGCCTCAAGGTGAGTTACGGGGCTGGCAGTTAGAGATCTAATATCATCTTTATTTGTAGATTGTCTGATATTGAGTCACTGAAAAACAATAAACATGGAACCTTAGGATGGGTATTTGAGTATTTTATTTATATATTTATAAATACTAAGACAATGGACAAAAATGCTCAATTACTGTACAGAAATTACTAAAAAATATACATAATTTACAATTTTCAGTTTCCCTTTCAGAAAGCCAGAAAAATCTAATTTAATAAAATAATAATTAACAGTAGGTGACGTGTATGTGAGAGAGACAATAACAAAACTTCCATCACATATTGAGTGTGTAAACATGACATCCAATGATAAAAGTAACATGGAAAGGTGCTTGGTATGGATGTGCAAAACACATGCCACAAAATACTAATAAATTAACAACTTCAATCAGAAATCTATAAGAGACATAGATTTTATGTAAGAGTGATCATAAGATATAAATGAAAAGATAAATAGAAAGCTGATGCTATTTCATCTTCCAGTGAGAAAATGTTCTCTAATGTTTAGAGATCATCATTTAGTTATTCTTTTTATCTAACACATCTTTGAAGTCATCAGACACTTACATAATTAAAAAATGCATCATTCTCTCTGTGAAATTTACTTCATCTGCCCAAAGCCTGAGTAATGAAATTTGTGGAAGTAATCATCTTTGTGGTTGAAGTGTGTGTGTGTGCATGCTTTGGGAGGTGAAATCCACTCCTGAATCTGTAGGCACTGTATGGGCTGCAGCATTTGCTGCTCCTCCCCAGTCTATGGGCTGAAGTCAATATTATTTTTTGTGTGAGTAGTGATCAGCATGTGTGTAAGAGGAGAAGGATCAGACCTAGTTTAATATAATGAAGTATTTGTTTTATTAGCAATGAAAAGAGCTGGTTAAATTATTTATTGTGAATATGTTATCTGAAGAAAATCACTATTTCTTCCTGCTCATAGATAATTTTTGAACTGATCCTGGCTTCTGCCCGTGCTTTTTGTTTTTCACGTGTATTCTCCAAAAACATTGGGTGAACAATTTTCACCCCAAAGATATTGGCAAACTATTCACTTTGACTGTTCCTTATTCATGATGTGTGACAGTGACTAAGTTGCAAGGTATTGTCTCAGTTCCTTGATTGGGAGACTGAAAATTATTAAACAGGAATATAATTAACTATTAACAGTGAAATGCGAACAGCTTCATGTAGGGATATGTGAGGAAATAGTGAACATAAAGTGCCACACACGTGGCTGAAATTATCTGCTTTTCAGAATACAAATATTTGTTTGCAATGCTAGTTTTGCTGTGTTCAATCAATTTCAACAATCCTTACTGCAGTAACTTATTTTGAGATTAGAATATCTTTCTTTCTTTCTTTCTGAAAATTTCAATATATGCGTCTAAAATGGATATCTTGAAGAATTTGATTCACCTGGGTCCTAAGAAAAAAATTGACATTCACCAACATCCTAAAAAATGTTCTTTTGACTACCATTCATGGCTTTTTTTTTTTTTTTTTTTTTTGCTTCCTGTTCAATTTTTGACTTTACAGTTGGCCAAGGTGAACAATATGACTGCATGACAACTTATGTCAGAACAGTAAGCGTACTTCTGAGTCTTCACATGTCGCTGCCCAGAAAATGTTGAGCTCTGCAGGGGCAGAAATAGCATTTGTGAGAATATTGGCATAACTCTTCCTCTTCCTACAAAGACAATATGGACAGGTTATCACTAATATGAGCTATGGAATAACCAACCCCACCATGTCTTGAGTACAATATGTACCAGGGCCAAAACTATTACATTTGTCTTTACATCTCTTAGCAAAACACAGACACAGGTCATGAGAAGTACTCTGTTTATTCTCTACTGCAACCTAGTGTCATTCATATATCAGATATATCAGAGCATTTCTGTGGAACTGAGTCTGACTACCTGCTAGCTGTGCTGACATATGCCTACACAAGGTGATTTTTCTTTTTACAGTCTGTTATTTGGAGAAGGAAAAAAATCACTATACAGTTCTGTTCAGATTGAAAGCCACTAATAAATATTGAGACTGATTTCGAGAAATGTAATTGCATTATTTGCATTCATCTTACTGGTGGACACCAACCTCACTAACCTAGATATTCACTGAATAACATATGTACTTCTTAAGACAAATTCAAAGGTGTGGGAATAGTACAATTGTAGCCAAGTTGGGAGAAACAGTTACAAGTAGGGCTGGTCAAAACATTTTTTCACCAAAATGATTTTTTCAATGGTAATTGGGATTTTTGAGTCAATGAAATTTTTCAAAAGCTCTCTCTTTTCAGCAGAAAACTTCAGCTCTTCATACTCCCCCCCCCCCAAGTTTTCAATTTTCCTCTGAAAACTGAAAATATTCAGCCAAATATAGAACATTTCTATTTGTCAATACTGCTAAATTAGAAATAAGTTGTTAGTGAAGCACTGAACAAGTGGATAACTATGCCAGGAAAAAATGGTACGGTTTGGAATTACTTGGAATGTATACAAATATTCTTTACACTCTGTTTTCTAGGCTTGATTATCTGGAGGCAAACGTTCACTGCTTTAGCATTCTTTTCAAATTCATCTCCAGGGTTAACCATCCATGTTTAATCATTGCTGATAATGAGAATTGCAAACTTTTAAAAATCCCTTAACTATAACTCTGTGAATAGGTTTGTGCATAAAATAGAGTGAGAGACATTTGCTTTTATTTATTGCTTTGATTTTTGTTTAAAGGGTGATAGAATCGACCTCATTTTTTCTTTCAAATGTGATGTCATTTTGAAATGGTTTCACTGTACAGAGACCAGTCTGGGAACTAGTAGAGAAGAAGCTCAAATAATGTATTCAGTTTCCTACTGTATCTGAATCTTTTTCTGTTGTCTTAGTGTCTGCCAGATCTCTCCCTCCTGTGGATTTTCCCATGGTAGGGGTCATTGCAGTGAAGAAATTGAATTTCTGCAGAAGGAGAAAGGGATTCAGCTCCCAGATCCTCCAGGCTCTTGTGTCCCCAGGTAACCCCATCCAGTTCTTGGTAGTATGGCTCCAATAGACGTGCATTGCCAAGGCTTTCCATGTTAGTATGACACTGGAGCAGTGGTGTGCAACCTGCAACCCGGGGGCTGCATGTGGCCCGTCAGGGTAATCTGCTGGCGGGCCGCCAGACAGTTTGTTTACATTGGCTGGGAATGGCGAACCATAGCTTCTGGGAGCTACGGGTGGCCGTGCAAATGTAAACAAACTGTCTGGTGGCCCACCAGTGGATTACCCTGATGGGACGCAGGTTGCCCACCACTGCACTGGAGTTTCCCTAAAGGAGGGTTCCAGAGCACAGGGAGGGCACTATGCAAGTCTGAGGCTGCATTAACATTTTGTTGGTACAAAATGTTTCCCCAGTTTGTTTTTTATCTGCCCACATGATCCCAGTTAATTTTTCTGAGATCACAAATATTCTCATTAGACTGGATCCGATCAACCAGTTCTAGGTGCTAAAAATATCACTCAACATCCATGGACTCAATTAAACAAATATTATCAGTCACATTCATTGATGCATGCAATGAAACGTACATGTAGTAGACCAGGGGTCGGCAACGTTCGGCACGCAGTTCACCAGGGTAAGCACCCTAGCGGGCCGGGCCAATTTATTTACCTGCTGACGTGGCAGGTTCGTCCGATCGCGACCCCCACTGGCCGTGGTTCGCTGTCCCGGGCCAATGGGGGCAGCGGGAAGCCGCGGCCAGCACATCCCTCAGCCCGCGCCGCTTCTCGCTGCCCCCATTGGCCCGGGACGGTGAACCGCGGCAGTGGGGGGCCACGATTGGCTGAACCTGCCGCGTCAGCAGGTAAATAAATTGGCCCGGCCCGCTAGGGTGCTTACCCTGGCGAGCCGCATGCCGAACGTTGCCGACCCCTGTAGTAGACAATATCAAAACCTTGCAAACATGCTCCGCACTTCCTCTTCATGTGTTGTATCGCTTTGGTTCTCTAAATTAAATTAGACACATATTTAAGCACTTGGGTTGAGCTGCACTGTGCTCAAGTGGGGCTTAAAAACAACATCTAACACTAAGGGTCTGATTCAAAGCCCATAGAAGTCAGTGGGAACACTAAACATTGAATTAATGGGGTTTGGATCAGCCTCTAAATGAGGATTATTATTTTTTTTTAAATGATTATGCCTATGAAGGCAGTGTAAGGGAATGATAAAGATTTACAGAAAAATGAATACAGGAAGGAATGAAAAGAGGAGCAAAAGAAAAGGTAGACAAATGAATCAGCTTCAGAGATGAGGAAATATATTTAATTCTCCAGTCAACAAAGGCCTCCTAGTTTCTCCTGTAAAAGAAAAATGGCATAGGAAGTAAATCTATAGCAACAATACAGTAATCCTCTCATTCTTGAGGAAGGCAGTCCATAACTTGACTTTTTTTTCAGTCGATTCCCACAATGAACCACAGAGAAATTAGCTTTATTTTTGTCATATCATTTATCACAGAAACAGATTTTTTTTAAAAAATATTGTACATTGCCCTAAACATATATCTACTAATTTTAAGTTGTCATTCCAGTTCCAGTTTGGTTGTACTTGGTTCAATGAACTAGCTCTTTCTCTCTCTCAGGTTCTCTGACTTAATTAGTTGTCACTATACCAAAGACATAAAATAAATCTGTTACTTGTGCAGTTGCCTCACTGGCCATCTCACTGTATGTACCATAAAGTGCCAGCTGCTAGTTTGTTGTGGTGTTCGGTTTACATTAGTCATGATTTTTTTCTTTTTTTAGAAAGTAGAGGAAAATACTGCATAGTTACTTAGTTTTGTTCTTAAGTTCTTTGAGCAGGATCCTTTGTCAAAATAGTAGCAAACTTCTATTACCAATGCCTGATTCTTAAGCCCAAGTTGTTAGATCTGATGCTAGTTGTGTAATGTGACAAGAGAGGCAAGTCTACCCTTTTCTTGCTTTGTAAAATACCTTGTTTTTAACCCTATGTCATTGCAAGCCACAACCATATTCTCCCACTTACGTTCTCACTGATGACAAAAATAATATTTGTGACTCTAAGAAGATCTTATACTATTGTGCCAAGGAACCATATTATCTGTCTCCTTGAGAACATTCTTGGTGAGGAAGGCAGCCATCCTATCATTGGAAATATTACTTGTGTCTATCTGGAGCCTAATGTTTGAAGCTATAATACAGGTCACAGTAACAGTTTGGAGCAAATTGATTCAGTGATGTGTTTTGTCTTCCAGCAATAATATATTGTGGAAAGTTGATGTTTCTTGTAGATTTCTAAATGTTGTGGCATTGAAAAATGTTTGACAAAGGTAAAATACTTCCTACAGACTTATGAATACTAATAAACTAGAATTTGGTCAAAAAACTAATACACAAATCACTTTGTTAACAGTCTTTGTAAGGAGTGTGGAGTTGGATTTTTCAGTGCTGAAAATACTCATACCAAATTCTGCCCTTAGTTTTCAGGTCTGTAACTAGGTGTAACTGAGGGGAGAATCTGGCCTATGTTTCTTTGAATCAGAGTGGGTACAGAGTGTTCACCATTTAAAAGAGCAGTGATTTAATAGCAGTTAGTGTTATGTGACATATCAGTATTTCTGTATATTCTGAATGGGAAATAATTACACTAGCTCATATACAAGTGTGGCAACTATTGACTTTTTAATGGTGTTAAACCAATGTAATTTCCATTGACCCTAATGAAAGTTATGCATAAGTACCATGAGGTAAACTGATCTCTGATTGGATGACATTTTGTCTGCCTCCTAGACCTCATAATGGAGAACACTTAGGGTACACCTGGACAGCAGTAAGGAGCAGTTCAACAACAGGCAGAATAGGTGCTGGATGACAGTTGAATGTGCTTTTGGCAGATTAAAGGCACGCTGACAATGCCTTTATGGCAGGTTAGACCTTAATGAGGATAATATTCGCATGGTCATAGATGCGTGCTGTACGTTGCATAATTTCTGTGAAGTCAAGGGTGAAAGGTTTACTCAGGGGTGGAGTGCTGAGGCAGACCGCTTGACTGCTGATTTTGAGCAGACAGATACCAGAGCTATCAGAGGAGTCCAGAGCAGGGCAATTTGAATCAGTGAGGCTTTGAGGCAACCACTAATGTATATCTCTGTGATTGGTGCTTCAATGTTACATTACATGTAGTTTTCCTAGGAAGCAATGGTGACATTTTGTGGCTTACATTCCAGTAAGCAAATGATTAAAATGCCTGTGCGTGTATTGGTAGTGCCTGCGATCTCAATTTGTAGAAAACCAATAAAGATGAGTTACCATTCGAAAACTTTGCTTTTATTGCACAAGAAACAGCACTAGGGTGACCAGATAACAAGTGTAAAAAATCGGGATGGGAGTGAGGGGTAATAAGTGTCTATATAAGAAAAAGCCCCCAAAATCGGGACTATCCCTATAAAATCGGGACATCTGGTCACCCTAAACAGCACACACAAACACACACATGCTCAGTGGGAAAGGAGGAACCAGGGAAGGGCAGACTTTCACAACTGTGTGTAGGTCCAGCTATCATTGTGAAAGTTGTCTGAGGGGGTGGAATGAAGGGGAAACCGAGAGTCCTGGACGGTGCAAAGGAATGTGCGTTTGTAGTTTGGGGGGTACGGAAAAGAGTTCTGAATGTGCTGCAGGGGAGGGCGGGCACGGATCTGCTCAGTCTGCAGCATTATTAAGGACTTCAGCATCTGCTTTTGGTCCTCCATTACTTTAATCATCTGCTCAGGTGCGTCCTTAACAAACTCCTGATTCTCTTTTCTGTCCTGATGTTCAGCTTCCCAACGCTCCTTGCGTTCCCTATTTTCTGTATTGGAGCACTGCAGTACCTCCCAGAATGTGTCTTATTTGCTGCATCTTGGGTGCTTGGTTATCTGGCAGATGCTTGGCCGGGGTGCATGGGGTGTTCTGAAGGCCACATCTGCTGAAGCACAGGGGACAATGCACAGAAGCGGGATTGTTAAATTCGCATATAGCATTGAAACATTTCAGTTAAATACACCTTTTGCAACATAGCAATCACTTTCTCACTGACGCTTGCCAGGCACACATCTCTGCGAACACCCACAGTATGTAAGTGTTGGCGGTGGGGCAGGCACTCTACATGGGGAAAAGAGCACACACTCTTTGTAAGGGTCGTGGTGCAACATACTAGGGGAAAAATTCTAAAATTCTCCCACACTTTTCCACAGGCAGGGGTCATTCTAGCAGATATCTCACTGTTAAGGGTAAGCATGGAAACGAGGGCACATCTACTCCATGCTTGTGGCTTCCACCCTACTCTCTAAGCTGCTCACCTTTGTGCTGCTTTGCTCCCTGCATAAGGATTGCCGAATGGCATGGGAAAGTTTCCTACAGAGGAAGGGGGAAGGAACAAAGCTGGTCTGCCATGGAACCTTCAGCAGAGGATTGCCGAGTACCTCCAGAAAACTTTCTTGGAGATCTCTCTGGAGGATTCTGGTGAGATCTCGGCATGCATCAACACCCTGTTCTACCGTACCAATTAGCTACACAGGGAAATGTCCAGCATACAGAAACACAGCCAGCCTCCCACATTTCTATATCCTGAACCCACCTCCACACTACACAAACCACAGCCACTTACCAGGCATCTCTTCTGCTTCTTGCTCGCCAGAAAGCAACTGCTGAGACTGGCTAGATCTCTCTGGAGTGTAGAACAATTCCTGGCTGCCAGCACTGGAGCTACAAGTTGTTGTCTAACTCCACCTTTTCATCAATAACTTCATCCTCTTTCTGCCGAAGTATCCACGGGACTCTTGGTGGTGGAGGTGGGGTCGCCACCAAGGATAGCGCCCAGCTACTTATAAAACCAGCAGGTCTTAGGTGAAGCACTGAAGTGATGGTTTGCCTCCCTCGCCTTATGGTATGCCTGCCTCAGCTCCTTTATCTTCGCTCTGCACTGCAGTGTGTCCCGATCATAGCCCTTTTCACACAAGCCTTGAGAAATGTGCCCATAGGAATGGCAACTCCTACATCTCAAGTGCAGCTGGGACTGCACAGCCTCCTCTCCCCATATACTGATCAGATCCAACAGCTCCGCATTGGTCCAAGCGGGAGAGCGTTTGGTGCGATAACCCACCATGGTCACCTGGGAAGATCCGATGAGACCTCTCCATGCCGAGCCAGCAGGAAATGGAATTTCAAAAATACCTGGGGCTTCTAAGTGGGAGGGGTAGATAGTTGTTTTTCTGGCTGCAGGGCAGTGGAGTTCAAACTGCTGACCAGAGCGGTCATGATGGGCATTGTGGGACACCTCCTGGAGGCGAATTAAAGCAATGAAATCAAGCGTGGTGTCTACATTGGCACTTTGTCAAGAAAAATGTAGAGGAAAAAATGCATGTCTCTCATTGGGGTGGTTGTATTTTGTTGCCAAAACCGGGCATTTTTCCCAACAAAAGTTGCATCGCAGTGTGTACACATTCACTGTTTGGTTGACAAGAGGCAGTTTTTGTCGACAAAACTTGGTAGTGAGGACAAGGCCCCTCTTCCTTTCAGAGCTCATCATTACCATAGTCTTCTCTTCTTCTCCTGTTCCCCTGGAATGTGCCACCACACCAACCTTTTCATCTCCTGCTCCCTTCATCTCTCAGAACTTGGTGGAATCCCTCTCATATTGCTTCTCCAACTGCACTCTGCCTCTTCTGCAACCTCTCCCTCTCTCATACTTCCGGCTCTCTTGGACTCTTCTATGTCCCTGGAATCTGAAATAGCAGCTATGCCAACTGGTCATGTTTTTCATTTGCAATTAACAAGGAAAATGTGATATTTTTTTCTGCCACTGGATTGCATCCAGAAACGGCAGCTAGAACAAAATATGGCAGACTGCTTGCTTGGAATTGGTTGCTGAATTCAGCTTATTACACCAGTGAGCCATGTGCTGCATGTCTTATTTGCTTTCAGAAGTTCATTTACAAAGCCCTTTGTGCTCTTGATTTGGGCTTCCTTAAAGACTTCCTTTCCTCTTCTCCCCTTCTGGTACATAGCTTCCCAACAACTGAGATCCACCAAATTATTTCAATCCTGAATTTCCACGCAAGATACAAGGTGTATCTGTATAAGTAGGGTTTTGCTTCATTAGGGATTTGGAGTCATAGGCCATGGAGCTGGAGCGGAGGGAAACCTGGGCTGAAGCCTGACTACTTTTGGCCCACTACAACATAGCACAAGGAAGGAAATCTGGCAGCACCAGAGCCAGAAAGGGGGAGGGCATTGCAGGGGAATGGCCTTGTCTGCACACTGTGGCGAGAACCAATGAGCTAGAGCAGGGAGCCAGGCCAGGAGTCACTGCAGGGTGAATGTGGGGTGGGCTCGCTCTCCCCTCCTCCAGGGTCTCCCACTCCTCAGGGGCAGGAAACAACCCCACTTTAAATGCTGCTCTGCAGCCCCTGTTGGGATTGAAGATACGTGGAGCTCAACTTTCCTCTCATGTAAATCAGTGTAAATCAGGAGTGACTCCACTAAAGGGAATGGAATTACACCAGTGTAAAAATGTAAAGAGAATCAGCTCCTTGTATCTAAATAGCTGTGGATGGTGTTCTTAAGGAGATATTTTTTGTGGTGTGTGTTAACTAATTTGGGTATTGTCTGTTTTGCTGCCAGCTGATAGCATTCTGTTTTTAATTTTTTCATGCTAATTACATTTTTAAAGATCTAAGTGTGCCTAGGTGCTTGGCCAATGAACACATGCTTTATAAATAATTAAATAAAATGTACACACCATAAATATGTTAGCCCCTTTTTTTGGTAATTTTTGTGTTTTGTAATATCATGTACAATATATCTCTCTATATGATAATATATTTTAATAGTTTATGTGGCACAGTGAATACGTAATCCCTTTAGACAGTTTCCTTTTATACTTACATGAATTTCTTAGCTGAAAAGGACTGAAATTCAGTCCTGTACATCTGCTTTCTCTTCTTTGATGGTAGGAGAACTGGTTTTCTCAATTGTTCTTCACATTCTCCCCTTCACTATTAAATAATAACAGTCATTGATCATTCTATCACTAGATTTAAATTATTCCATTTGTGTTTGGGTACTGGAAAATAATATTTTATAGAAAGAGCAACAGTGAAAAGCTGCTCAGTCCCTTTCAGTTAAATAATTTAAAATTTTAAACCAGATATATTTGAGACAATTCTATATTTTAACAGGTAGCGTTCATAGCCAAATGAAGATATACTTTCTAGACACCTGTAATAAAAATGTATCCTGTATTCCAAAAGCTAGATTATAACTGTAGACCCTGCCCTGAATAAAGGGTGGGGTATAAGTGCACCATCCCTAGACTAGCCCACTGAGGTATTGTGACTCAGACACATTTCTGAGGGCAGGTCTTCATTACGGGGTGTGGGGGGGGTCAATTTAAGATACGCAAATTCAGCTATGCGAATAGCATAGCTGAATTCGACGTATCGGAGCCGACTTACCCCGCTGTGAGGATGGCGGCAAAATCGACCTCCGCGGCTCCCCGTCAACGGCGCTTACTCCTACCTCCGCTGGTGTAGTAAGCGTGTCGATTCAGGGATCGATTGTCGCGTCCCGACGAGACACGATAATTCGATCCCCGAGAGATCTATTTCTACTCGCCGATTCAGGTGGGTAGTGTAGACCTAGCCTGAGTCACAATTCTTGACCTTCTTTCTCCTTGCTCTGGGAGTAAGGGTAGTAATTTTGCCACTCATCTATACCTGCAGCAAATTACAGCACCTTCACATGGCCCCAGGTGCTCTGATCATCAAGTTGATTGGATGGGAGTTTCACCTGCTCTTGGGAAGTTGTAAACAAGTGCATAGCCCAGGGGTTGGCAACCTCAACCCAGGATAAGCACCCTGGCGGGCCGGGCCAGTTTGTTTACCTGCCGCTTCTGCAGTTTCAGCCGATCGCGGCTCCCACTGGCTGCGATTCGCCACTCCAGGCCAATGGGGGCTGCCGGAAGTGGCGCAGGCCGAGGGATGTGCTGGCTGCAGCTTCCCGCTGCCCCCATTGGCCTGGAGCAGTGAACCGCAGCCAGTGGGAGCCGTGTGCCAGTGGTTGCCGACCCCTGGCATAGCCCCATCTACTTCTCCATGGTGAAAGAAGGCACCTTGAGTTTAAAATCCATTCTGGTTAACAGGAAAAGTGAAGGAAGCAATAAAAAATTAACAAATGGAAAAGATTATAGCAATGAGCACAAATCAGCAGTTAGAAAATGCAGACATTTGATAAGGAAAGCTAAAGATACTAAGTCTATGGCCATTAGAGTTAAGAAATGATAATAATAAGAAATAATTATTTCTTACCTTTACTGGTAATAAGAAAGAGTTATTTAAAGCTATCAAGAACAAGCACAATACTAATAATACTAGAAAAAGATGGTAAAATCATCACGTGAGTGCAGAAAAAAGCAGCAGTAGTCAATAAATGTTTCTGTTCTATATGCACAAAGAAACATGATGGCGTCTTGATATGTTACAGTGATGATAAAGTACTTTCTATTCCATCAGTAAATAGGGAGGATGTTAAGCAGCAGCTATTAAAGTTAAACATTTTTAAATCTCAAGGCCTAGAAAGCTTGTACCCAAGAGTGTTAAAAGAATTGGCTGAGTATCTCTCTAAACCATTAATATTGATTTTTAACAAATCTTGGAAGACTGGGGAAGTTACTGAAAAAAAGCTAACCTTATGCCTATATTAAAATGGTTAAAAAGGTAACTAGGGAAACTATGGGCTTGTTAGCCTAATGGCAATCCCAGGAGAAATAATGGAAAAGCAGATATGGGATGCAATGAGTAAAGAATTAAAAGATGGTAGCATAATTAATGCCAATCAACATGGTTTTATGGAAAGTAGATCTTTTTAGACAATATTGATATCTTTTTTGGTGAGATGACATGCTTGGCTGATTATGGCAACTATTGCCCTAATATATTTAAAACTTCTATAAGGCATTTGACTTAGTCCTACATGACATTTTCCCATGACAGAATAGCAGTCTTCCTTCTGACTAAGGTGCATCATGGGAGTCACATGACTGTGAATGCATCATTGGAGATGTAGTCCAGCTAGGGTGCCTGACCCATAGGGAAGAAAAGGGGTCCAGGCACCTGAACGATAGTTCTTAAGATGCAATATGACATGATAGGGAGATGAAGTTTGATATTGAACTGACTTGTAACAAAACATATGAAGTCACTTCAGCAAACTAAAACTTTTAATTGGGGGATACTGGATGATTTTTGGGGGACTTTTTGTTTGAGAAAAATTATAATACTTTTTTTGGTTCTAATTTGGGACAAATTACAAATACCGAAAGAAAGAACTTCCCACATCACAGAAATAACAATTTTCACTTAGTTCTACTTAAAATCTGTGGTTGGACCAAAAGATCAGGTAGTCTTTTAGGGAGAGAGATGTTTTTATTTCCTCATACTCCAAGTCAAATCTGCAACCTATCTGCTTTATCTACTAGCTGTACAGTAGGAATTAAGATCAGATTGTGGAACGGTTGCTTACATTGAGAAGCACTTACTCATGCAAGCAATACAGTTTAATTCAATACTACTACTCAAGTGCTAACTCCTTACCATCATGAGTAAGCAGTTCACAGTTTGGATCTACTTTTTTTTGAAAGCCTCCTAAATGCCCAGTTCCTACATTTTTAATATCATCTTTGACTTTTTTCTCAGTGCCTTTAGCTGCTTTTTTAACCAAGATGACAGAATTCTCTTTGGCTAAATCGATAGTAATCTGCAGAAGTACTTTGCAATTTTCTCTAAATTCTACAGTATTGTATTGTGGAAGAATTTGCAAGAATGCTACAGACTATCTTAACTTTTCCCACTATTGTTACAAAAAATGGGAGGGAGAGAAAATTACATATACACAAAAAAACAAACACAAGCTGGTGAGACACCATACACCACGACAAAGATAAATCATTATCTGTTTCTACTTGGAGTTCAATGAGGGAACAATTCACTTGTGGACGTATTTCTACTAAGGGTACATCTACACTACAGCGGGGCGTCGATTTAAGATACGCAAATTCAGCTACGTGAATAGCGTAGCTGAATTCGACGTATCGCAGCTGACTTACCCCGTTGTGAGGACGGCGGCAAAATCGACTTCTGTGGCTTTCTGTCGGCGGCGCTTACTACCACCTCCGCTGGTGGAGTAAGAGCGCCGATTTGGGGATCGATCCCCGAGAGGTCGATTTCTACCCGCCGATTCAGGCGGGTAGTATAGACCTAGCCTAAGACAATTTCTTAACAAATCTTCCCCCCACCCTTCACCTATTCAGTGTACAAAAAAATGGTCTGCTCTGCATCCTGAAATTGGTCCCAGGCAGAAATTATTTTCGTCACAAACTGGCCATGTCAAGATGATTTGGGAACAAATCCTGAATAATTAAAAAAGTGATTTAAAAATCATCTGGTCAGATCCATGCATGGCTCCTAGCAAATGGAAACAAGTTACCAAACAAAAGTCTCAGTCCTTTACTATCTTTTTGCTGTGGATGCCTTTTCACTTTCAGCTTTTCAAGAAGCTAACAGTTGTACACCAGCTAAGGATTTTGGGTGCTGTAAAATAAATAATATATATAAAAAAAATCCTTCTAAAAATTTTTGGGTAGGCAGGTTTCCTGTTCCACCAAGAAAGGCATTACAAGCAGCTTCAGGGAACAGAGATGCACTGTCCTAGGGATGGGGGTTCCACAACCACCACTCCCAAGAGAAGGAGGCGGGTGGTGGTGGTCAGGGACACCCACCTCAGGGGGACTGAGTCATCTATCTACCGTCCCGACTGGGAAAACTGAGAGGTATGCTGCTTGCCAGGAGCTAGGATTCATGATGTGATGGAGAGACTGCCAAGACTCATCAAGCCCTTGGATCTCTACCCCTTCCTGCTTCTCCACGTGGGCACCAATGATACTGCCAAGAATGACTTTGAGCAGATCACTGCAGACTACGTGGCTCTGGGAAGAAGGATAAAGGAGTTTGAGGCACAAGTGGTGTTCTCGTCCATCCTCCCTGTAAGGAAAAGGCCCAAGTAGAGACCGTTGAATCGTGGAAGTCAACAAATGGCTACGCAGGTGGTGTCAGAGAGAAGGCTTTGGATTCTTTGACCATGGGATGGTGTTCCAAGAAGGAGAAGTGCTAGGCAGAGACGGGCTCCACCTAATGAAGTGAGGGAAGAGCATCTTTGCAAGCAGGCTGGCTAACCTAGTGAGGAGGGCTTTAAACTAGGTTCACCGGGGGAAGGAGAACAAAGCCCTGAGGTAAGTTGGGAAGTGGGATACACGGGAGGAAGCACGAGCAGGAGAGCGCAAGAGGGGAGGACTCCTGCCTCATACTGAGAAAGCAGGATGATCAGCGAGTTATCTTAAGTGTTTATACACAAATGCAAGAAGTCTGGGAAACAAGCAGGGAGAACTGGAAGTCCTGGCACAGTCAAGGAACTATGATGTCATTGGAGTAACAGAAACTTGGTGGGATAACTCACATGACTGGAGTACTGTCATGGATGGATATAAACTGTTCAGGAAGGACAGGCAGATAGAAACAGATACTGATTTATCTTTGTCGTGGTGTATATATTATTTTATAGCACTCAAGTGTGCTAAGTGCTTCACAACATAGATAACACTTTGGGCCAGATCCTCAGTGGTGTAAAGTGGTGTAACCCCATCTGAGGATGGAGCCCAGGGTCTTGGCCCTGAAGAGCTTTCAAACTAACTAGATGCATGACACAACAAATGGGGAACTGAATTAGAGAGGAAGAAAGATATGGGAAACATTAATAATGAGGCTAAGGCACAGTTTGAAAAGCAAAGGAGTCTTTTAGAACAACATAGATGTCTTAGGAAGAAAATTTCTTGTAGACACTGCAGCAGAAATGGATCTTGAGGAAGGATGTGAATGAGAAGATACTAGTGGTCTTACCCACCCGCTGAGAATAGGCTGCATAGCAAGCTGCGTGAAGATGTTTTTGTGGAAAGAGCACAACGAATAATGTGTTGAATCTGGTATGACTGGTGGAGCAGAGAGGTCATGGGTAAGGACTGACATGATGAGAGACAGGGGCAGATAAATAGAAGAAGAATTGCGTAGGCCAGTATAGGTAAGGGCAAAGAACTTGAACATGAGGCACTGGTAGAGGGAAAGTCCATGGAGGAATTCAAGAATGGGGTGACATGCCCAGATGAATGGGTTAGGAAAATAATCTGAGTTCCCATGGACGTGAAGTGTGTGTGTGTGAGGGGGAGGTCCGTGGGGGAGGAGGGTAATACAGATGTCAAAGAGGCCAAAGACAAGTAAGTAAGGGCCTGGATGAAAATTTTAACAGAATGGACCAAGAAAAACATAGCTCTTCAAAATGTTATGTAGGAAGTGGTAGCAGGATTTGGGCAAAGTTTGGACATGTAAGGCAAGAGAGGTGTTGAAGATGACATCCAGGTTAAGGGCTTCAGTGACAGGGATGGACAGTGGTATAATAAAGAATGAGAGAATCCCACAAGATTTGGGAGGGAAGATCAGGACTGGTTAATGGTGACACATCCTTTAGGGGGCAGCTAGGCTTAAATGCAGATTTGAATGGAAGGAGACAGAGCAGGCATAGAAAGATAAGATTTGTTAGTCATCCACTCCTCTCTCATTCAAATCTTTACAAGAAGCTTATAGGCAGCATCACCTTCTAAGTAATTATTCCTTCTGTGCTTAGGGAAGACAGGCTCCGAAGTTATCTAGCTTCTAGCCTGAAAGCTCTTTAGAGAAGGGATCATTTTGGGGGGTTTATACAGGAACGAATACAATGCTCATGATAAATACATGATAAAGGCATTCTGAGATGCTGAAAACCACTGAAATCAGAGAAGCTTATTACAGCTGGTAAAGAATATTGGATTCTATCTTGGCCCCTTTTTGGTCACTTAATCAAAACAATCAAGCGAACAAACATTTACAGGCCGCTCTGTCCTTTGATTCCTGCACTTTTTTTATGGGCTACAGTCGTACACCCTTCAGACCATGCTCTTGCAAGTGAAGGAGAGTTGGCTCTGGCTTGTATTTGCATTGGACAACCGAAAGTAAAACCCAAGGGCACTACTCCCTTGCACAGCCATGTGCACTTGCGACAAGCGCACATAAACTCTAACAAAATCAGAATGATAGTATGATCGCACCATCTTAGCTGACACACAGGGGATTGACCCTGGTACCTTGAGCTAAAAGAATGAGTAGCTTGAGCTGAAGAGTCAGGCTTTAACAAACCCTTACTCTGTTTGGGCACAGACAGGGAAATATAACACACATGTGTAACAGTGGGGTTACAGTAGCACTCGGCACAGGTGTGAATGCCTGTGGGAAATCAGGCCTCCAAGGTATTCTCCAGCGTATTCTTGCTGATTCATGAGGGCTGGTCTATACTGGGAACTTACAATGGCCTAGCTACGTCTCTCAGGGGTTTGGATGTTTCACACCCCTAAGAACTATACCAACCTGACCCCCAGTGTAGACAGTGCTAAGTCAATGAAAGAATTCTTCTCTTGACCTAGCTACCACTTCTTGGGGAGATGGATTACCTATGCCGATGGGAGAGTCAACACTAAAGCATTACAATAGCACAGCTGCAGCGAGGCAGCTGTAGTGTTTTAGAAGCGTAGACACACGCTGAGTGCTAGTGGTTTCAGTAGGCAATCTTTCCTCTGAGTCAGTGCTGAATAATGTCACACTGAGTTGCTGGGGTGAGATATAAAACCAAAGTCCTCCCATTGTCACAGTGTTCCTACTTAAATTCATTCTGCTGTTTCAATGGGACTCATGTCATTTTCTACTTCTGTAATAAGGTATCCAGTGTTTGCCTTATTGAAAAGGGAATATTCATCCAATTGCTAGATGAGGTGGGAGAGGGAAGAGTGAAGATTTTTAACAACGTTTCTGTCAAAAAAAGTCACATTCTCATATAGAGACCCCCCTTCCCCACATACCCACTATCACGTTCAAATAATTTAAATGTTACACATCCCATTTGCAGGACAGCATCCTAGTGTTTCAATACAGCTCAAATATAACAGTGACAGGTGGCCATGTAATTCAAAAAAAGCAGGGGTGGTTTTGAGGCCTGACATTACAGACTTCACATTTTTTCAGATTTTTCCTTTGACACAGATGGTGCTTTATTTTTCCCCTTCAAAGCCTTACCTCTTGAAGCTATTTTTATTTATTTTCTATAAGTACACCTTCAGGCAATAGCAACAGGGGGGGCAAATCCTTTATTTTATGCTGTCAAAACTGATCCACTATGAGTTATTCACATTGCTTTCTGATGTGCCAGTCAACGGTTTCATGTTTGCGGCAGTGTGAGGAGCTAACACAGATCCAGAAAAAGCAGCTTGTTGACTGGCAGCGTCAGAGTGGGAGTTAGCAAGGGGGGAAAAAAGGACCTTTTTGTTGTTGATAGTTTCCTAATGAAAGTGGATGAACCAAGAACTGTGTAATAACATGTGTTGGCCACTTAGCCGTAGCAGCAGATTTGGAATGAAAGCTTACTCAGAATATGGTGAGGACCTTTTCAGACCTTCCGTATAATTTCTCATCTACTGCAGTTCTCAGAAAAAAAATAAAGTGAAAGAATATAAATCAATTCCCTGGATTTTTAAATTTGATTCCCATAAGAATACTTAAATTTGTCCAGAAGATAAGTAAACCATCAGGCTGTTAGAAAGATGTTAGGCCTTTTTTTTTCACTTTCCCCAGTAAAAGTAGATCATTTGTCAAAGCCTTCAGAGCTATCAATTTAGGGTGATGTTTGTCTTTCTCAATTTTTTTTCCTAAGGAATTCAGCTCAAACCTGCAAACATGTGGAAGTGAAAGAGCAAACATTAGATAATAAGCATGTGAGGGGATTACTGCCAAATTGCTCTGTGACTATTCCATGCAGCAAAGCAACTTATCGGGTCTTCATACAGTGCAGAGGCCTGCAGAAACATTTCCAGAACTGTTACAGCACAGTCTTGTAATCAAAATTAATGTGTTCAAAATTTTCTTTAGCAAGTGAAAGAAAAAAAAAAGTCTTGGTTTACTAGAAGAGTGTGCTAAAGAAATCTCCTCAAACTGTCTGTCTGCAAAGAAATGTAACCTTCCTAAATCCTATCTCTGGGTTGAAGTTGACAGGAAAATCTGTGGAAAATTTAACCTTTTATCTAGGGAGCTGCAACAGTTCAGTAGAACATAATAGTTTTCTATATGAATTTACAGAATGCCAGCCGACAGAGATAGATAACTTGGTACAAGTCCTGGAAGCTCAGTTATTCAGAATGTCTGAGGTCTGAGAGAATTACAAGCAAGACAAGCACTGATGTTGGTATTTAAGTAACTTATGCTGACAAAATTTTCTTTCCTATGTCCAGTGTTGAGCCAACGAGAGGCTATTTAGGTCCCAATACAACAAACTATTCCCTGTGGGTGGACCCTGCCTGGAGCCCCATTGACTTCAGTGACGCTAACTTCTTTGGTGCAAGGTTCTGCTTGGGGGCAGGGCCATTTCCAGGACTGGAGCATTCCTGAGGTGCGGGGAAAATCAAAACAATTATGATGGCATCAGACTGAAAAGCCTTCAATCCAATATTGACGGCTACACTGAATAGAAAACATGATTTCTTTGTTACATTTGCAACCCAAATTAATTATAGAAGCAACCACACCAGCTACTATTGCATGGAACAGCACAAGCTGTACTGCAAACAATCCCCAGGGAGGAGACGAAAACCTTCTCTTAAGCTCATGAAGTTCTGTTTTTTGTTTTTTTTTTTTTTTTTTTAAAGGATACTTCTCTGGCTTTCTCGTGTGTAACAATATTTAATTTTATTTTGCAGAGCATCATTTCTACCAAATGTACCCCCCCAAAATTTGCAGAGAAGTATGATACAATGCCAGTGTTAAATCTTTCCAAACTCGACTCCTCATTTCTGTAACCTGTTCAGCTTTCTGGGAAATTTCCAACACAGAAGCTTTATGTGAGAAGACAGCTAAGGTTGCAAAGTCCCAGATTTCAATAGGAGTCAGGCACCTAAGTGCCTTTGAGGACCTGGTTCTAAGGCCCTAATCAGGTAAACTGCTTCATATGAACACATCTCTCCACCCATACAGAATCCCATTGAAATTAGCATGCAGGGGAACCCAGGAAGAGCAGCTTGGAAGGGCATACATGAAAACAGTGTATCATGTCTTGTATAAAAGTCATGCACTTTGGCCCCAATTTGGGAAATCATCTCTATTCAGGAAAGCACTTATACACATGTTAAAGCCACATTGAAATCAATAGGGTTCAAGCACTTGCTTAAGATCTTTCCTAAATCAGGGTCTTTATGATTTCTTTAACTATTCCTGGCTTTAAATCTTAGGCTGCTCAGGAATAATAAATGTAAGCACATTATTGTTATCAGCTACAAAGAACTGCATATTTCCTAGTTGCATAACCATCTTAACTTTAACCCCAAATAAATGCTATTCCTTTATCAATAATTCCTAAATATATGAATGACTCAGACTGGAGAAGTAGGATGACAAAAGGCGTAAATGCCAAAGAATGAGAAGAACTAGTCAGGTTGGGACAATGTGGCATATCTGGTGGCAATGGGACGAAATGGGAGATTTAGGTTAAACATTAAAAAAAAAACCAAGTACATCCTGATACTGTTACAAAGTGGTGAAATGAAATCCGATCATTTTGGACATTTAGTACTAGATTGAAGAGAGCATTTGCAAATATGCTGTAGGGAGAACTCTTGCATCGCCACTGGTACAAACTAGGTGATCCAATATGTCTTTCACCTCTAATTTCTATTATTTCTCTTCTTAGAATGAAGAGTCTTTCTTTAATTAAATGACTTTATATTCAGTGGAGCAGTGTGAGAAATGTCCTGCAAACATTTTTTGAGATTTCAAAATATATTCCCACCCCAAATTAGAATGAAAAGTCTAATTCTCAGATTTTTTTCACAATCAAACAAACAAAGATTAGGATGAATCAAAATGTTTCATTTAAACTTTGGCCATTTTTTACTTTTACTGTGTTTTTAAATTAATAAAATAGCCTATTTTTTAAAAAAAGGTATTTTGAACTAGAAAACCAGCATTTTTCATTTAACATATTGAAACATTTCATTTTGACAATTTTGAAAC
The DNA here is from genome assembly GCF_013100865.1 of Trachemys scripta elegans. NCBI lineage: Eukaryota > Metazoa > Chordata > Testudines > Emydidae > Trachemys > Trachemys scripta. The sequence continues at coordinate 283,173,964 of NC_048298.1, read as the reverse complement.
TCTTCAAAATTGTTCTGAGTTGAGAAATTTGTTGAAACCAACCCTTTCCCATGAAAAGGTTTGGTTTCAATGAATCAGCATTTTCCAAGAAAAAAAAAATCATAAAAAAATCCCAATTATTTGTAGTAATCAATACTGATGAAAAAGAAAATGTTACCCCTTTTTAGCCGGGGCAGTTAGCTGATAATCAGGGTGTGGCAGGTTGGTTCTATTTGGAGGAGAAATGGATTATAAAGTCAGGTATTTTTTATGTAATCCAGTTTATTTACAAACAACATACACAAAGTCTTGCTTTCCTGAATATAGTAGGAATCGAACAACAAGGGGCAGTTTCCTTGCTCATAATTCCAAGTCTCTTTTCATCCAGTCCTATGCCCCCAAAAGGTCTCTTGGCTTTCCCACAGGGCCACACTACAAAATGCTTCACCTTCTTTCTCCTGACTTCCTTTGTTTTTCTACTGACTTTCTTGTTGGCTTTCTGTTTAACCACCCATCCTCACAGAGCTGCAACCAAATCGATCCCCAACTGCTGTGTTTGCATTAAGTCTAGTCTCTGGGAAGGGGCATTTAATTGTTACCTCATTTTGACTGAATAGAACATCCATCAGATTTGTCAAGGTGAAACCCATCCTCCAGTATAACTGCAACCTATTGGGTGTACCGCAATGTAAATTGAACCTTTAGTAACATTATTATGTTTTTGACATCTTGAATATAGATGAATCAGAGGAAAAGATGAAATTCTAAATGTTATGCACCATAACATTTGTTTTGACATAATGAATATTTTGCTGTGGATTATTTCCAATACTTGCACTTAGCTTTATTTAATAAGGCTCTTATTCTGCAGTATCTGTACACACAAATTTATCACATAGGCCATATAACATCCTAAATAGGTTAACTTATCAGCATACTATCTGAACACCTCATTGATATGAATTAGTTTCCTTACAACACCTGGGTGATATAGGGAAGCATTATTATTCCAGTTTTACAGATGCAGAAGTACAGAGAAGCTAATTCACTTACTCAGGGTGAGTTAGTCAATGGCTTCCTGAGTTCCAGTTCAGTGCTATACCCAAAATACTACCTTTCCGGGGAGATTTGCTTTTGCAATGGCTACACAGTCAGAGTTTTTAGTCTCTACTGGTATGCCTAAACTGCAGCTGGTAACATGCCTCCCAGCCCAGGTAGACAGACACAAGGTAGTTTTGTTTGACCTAGTGTGATACAAATAGAAGTGTGGATGTTGCAGCATCAGCGCTGCATTGGCTAGCCACCAGAGCTCAGACCCGGCCAGTCAGGTGGGCTTGTACTCAGAGGGCTAACCTGTACTGCCACCTATGCCACAACATCTCCACTGCTGTTTTTAACACACTAACTCGAGCAAACATAGCACATGTATGTCTATCCCGACTGCGAGGCACACTCCCAGCTCCCATTGTAGATATATGCTACCTTGCCTCTAAACCTTTATACAAATATACCATATCTTTAAAAACAGCTGAAAATCCATACAAGCTCAGTGAGATCCAGAGATCAGAATCCAGGCTCAGTGAGACCCAGAAATCTATTGAGTCAACTCCAGCCTTTCCAAGATTTTCTTTGAAGTAAAATTTGATTACCTTGTTCTTCATAAATCAGAGCCCTTGATTGAAATAATGGTGTGTGATAGCATGGGTCTTGAGTGAATTAACGCTTGCCACCACTCTGTCTTCCCATTTTGTTTTAATTTCAGGTGTGCAAAGGTAAGTCATCTAGCTAAGTGGAAGCTTGATAACCTAGTGTAATAATCTTTGACATTAGAGATCAGATAAAATCTTTTATGTGTCAATTGGCTCACAAACGTCTGCCTGGGCAGATGGTGTTGGTTTTACAAGACAGGAATACTTTGCCCGGAGAATTTCAGAGAAATATGGGCATTATTTTCAAACTCCAGTAAAGGAGAAAGGTGTCATTTCATTGACAGCCCCAGAGAGTATTTTCCTGTTACTGCTTGCTTGACAGATGCTAGGAACAAATTGATGTATAAAGAAAGGCAAGGTACAAGGAAACCGTACGTTAAAACTCATTATCTTTAGATAGGAAAACTCTGCTGGGAGTAACTCTAGAGCATTTTTTTATGTATAGTGAATGTTTAACATTCTGAATATATGTGCTTTTTAATGCATTGGGATTGCATTTCCATATTTGGTGTAAATCTGTATGAAAATGAAAACAATGACAAGGTAAACACAGGAGGAAACGTAACAATAAATGAATCAGGAAGAACATGAAGCAAAATACAAAAGCAATGTTAATTCTCCTGTTTCTAGAGCAATGGAAAAACTAGAGATGCAGAATTTGTGTCTAGATTTACTTTGAGGTTACTCAAAATTGAGGGGCTGGGGATGTCTGGATGTAATAATTCCAGTTTGTCTCTTTACAGAAATTTAGATTTAATTCACCAATCCAGCAAAACACTTAAGCACATGGTGACTTTTAATCACATAAACAATCCCCTTGCTGGAATGTGGCCTGAATTCAAACTTCCACAAAGTACTAGGGAATTGAGTCAATTCAGATCAACACATCATCAGTAGGGTAAAACTAACCTGTCTTTCCAGCAATGGAATTGATGCAAACTGTAACTCCTACACAAGAGTTAGGGCTACAACTCCAAGTAATTAAGTATAATATTTAAAATATGTTGTGTGTGTGTCACATCATCATGTGAGACATATATTAATATCAATAAACAATAATGTTCTTCTTATTACTCCCTCGTGGCTTCTCCCTCATTTGTTAAGATGCTTGGGGCTGTAAACAAGCAATTAAAACAGTCACAGTAGGAAAACAGACAAAGCAGATAAGCATTCATTTTAAAAATCAAAACAAACTTCGTTAGAGTATAAAAACACTCTTAAAGTGCGGAGAGAGAGGATGAGGTAGCTGTCCAAGGAACATGAGCTCCAGCATCATAGCTGCCAAATACCAAGTTAAGCTCCGGTTCTGCATACAGACCCTTGCACCTATGTAGAGTCCCATTGAAATCAGTGGGACTGCAAAAGGTGCAGGGTCTTATGCAGATCCAAATAGAGACTCAGGGCCTGAAGGTAACAATATTGGTAGGCAGAGGTGTGGTGTCAGATCCCAGCTACCCATCAAGTGGAGGAATCAGGCTAGCCCATAAGAAATCAAACACTGTTAGATCCTTCACCATTAAAAGTTTCAAAAATCTAGATGGTCCAGATAATTAAGCCTGGATCTGAACATATACCATAATCTTTTGGGAAGTTTGGAGATGGTTCCAGATCCAAACGTGGATTAGTCACTGTCTCTACAGTAAATTGGACCAAATCCAGAAACTCCCAGACTTTCAAATAGTTTGAATTTAAATCAAAAGGCAAACTTTGTGTCTTGTAGCCATCTTTATTTATTTAGTTTTTTAAAAAGAAAAGGTAGTTTAATGTTGGTGTTGAGAATGTAGGTTGAAACAGTTGCTTAATGTAATGAGTACCTGTGCCGGTGACCTTTGCACCAGCGGAAGGGATGTAAGCCCTATTAAGTAGAGCTATTTGCAGGATGACAATTTTGTTATAGAATCATAGAAGATTAGGATTGGAAGAGACCTCAGGAGGTCATCTAGTCCAACCCCCTGCTCAAAGCAGAACCCACCCCAACTAAATCATCTCAGCCAGGGCATTGTCAAGCCGGGCCTTAAAAACCTCTAAGGATGGAGATTTCACTACCTCCGTAGGTAACCCATTCCAGTGCTTCACCACCATCCTAGTGAGATAGTGTTTCCTAATATCCAACCTAAACCTCCCCCACTGCAACTTGAGACCATTGCTCCTTGTTCTGTCATCTGCCACCACTGAGAACAGCCTAGCGCTATCCTCTTTGGAACCCCCCTTTAGGTAGTTGAAGGCTGCTATCAAATCCCCCCTCACTCGTCTCTATACAGTAACTTTCATGGGATGGAAATTTGCTTTCATTCTGTATTGGAACAAAAACAAAACTTTGAACATTTTTTTGCAAAAATGGAAATTTCAGTTCAAAATCTCAGCTTGTCTGATTTGGGAAGATGGGTGTGGAAACTTGTGGTTAGAGCATTGCCCTGGGCTATGGGAGACCCTAGGTTCTTCTGATTCATCCCTGATCTTGGATGAAAAACTGCTCTGAGAGTCTTGCTCACTCACTGACGTTCCCAATGAAAACTTCAGTGAAACATCTGTAATCCTTCTGCCAGGTGGTGTTAGCAGCAACAAGGGCTGGGTTCAATATCTAGGGGTTCTGTGTGAATCAGCTCAAGCCCCCAGCCAGAATTCTGGGAAAACTAAATGCCACCCTTGTGTACCTCTAAGGGTCAATACTTCCCTACCCACAAGCACTCAGTCTGTGTATAGCAAAACAAAACTTTTATTAAAAAGGAGATGGAACTCAGCATTAATTTAGGAAAACACCACAACAATGATTCAAAAGTATGCAAGCCATAAATAAACACCCTCCCCACAGAATCTTGGGCGGTAGGCCATTGCTTCAATTTCTCACCTTGTGGTGTGAAAGTTTGATGGACAAATGTCCCTTCAACACACCACTCCCCTGTCCCTCCAATTCATTGTTTGAGGTAAGTGAAATCCCAGAATTATGGGGTGGGTTAACCTCCCACCGCTGAATGGTGGAGTTGAGGAATGCTTCTGCCTCCTCTGCCTTTGCTGTTGCTCATCACTGTCTCTGTCACCACGTGCCACTCGCTGCTGCCTTTGCCTCCAGCTGTGATGCCTGTTCTGAGGTTCCACTACTTAGCCAAGTTCCTAGTGATTTCAGCCCTTAGTTATTTTACTGGGTAGATGGGAACCTCACTGATGAGGTTATCCTCTGCATTGCCTTTCACTGCAACACTGTCCACGTCTATGGTCTTAGACTTGTTCATCAGTTATTTCAGTTCTAGTGATTACTGAGCAAAAACAAGAACTCTAAATGGAATCTGATCAGCTGGTCTTTGAACACAGGAGGAGGCAGGTTAATGGTATCTAGGACTCTTTAAGTGGAGGCCATACCACCAAGTGAGAACACTTGTCCCTACCCCTTCTGCTTTTCACTTGGAGTTGGCATCAATACTCCCTGCTTAGTAAGTGAGCTTACATTTAGGGTAACCCCCTATATTAGAGCATATTAAATACAGTTCTGTTGCCCGTTAGTGATACAAGGGTAAAAACATTTCATTACTCCTGTGTACAAGGCTAAAATGAATTTTAACCCAAAACAGCCAACTTGGGAAAACAGGACTGTCTGCTGATCACTAGGCAAAGTAGCTGTGTCTATGCAAATACAGTCTGCTCCTGAGTTCTTTTCCCTGAGTTCACCAATAGATGGCAGGAGAGAGCTCATTAAGACTATGACATACACATGTCTGTGAAACATTCCATTTATTTACTGCACAGGCAACCTTAATTCTGACATTTCCTAACTTTGGAGTGCTTGACTGGGCAACTTGAGTGTTCTTTTTACATAAGATGTTTTGGCGATGTAATATATTAATTAATTTAATTTGTGTGTCTTGCTTAGATGCAAATATATTTGATAGTAATTTTTATGATGAAAATTAAAAACATTAACCAATATGAATGAAGGGAATATTTCCAATAAATTCTGCTTTTTGAAATCTGGGATGCAAAATGGTAGTAGCTCTAAGGGGACTGGATGTGGAAAATATAAATATACAGTGGCATATTTGTACTGTGCACAGTTAAACTTAGTCTATATCTATCTTTATGTTAAATTTGGAAAGGCTTCTTTTAGACAGGTAAAACTTAATTGTTTTATTAGAGATGTGTGGGTACTAAATTATTGACATATTCATGCATAATTCAGATAATTGCTTTTAGTAGATATCCAGTCTGATAAATGTCTGACAGAAATGCAGATTGACTATTTTTTTCCTTCTTATGAGGGATTTTTCCTTTTTAAATTCATGAAATGGTATGTTGATTTGCATAATGGTATAACTGTCACAGCAGGTTACAGGTGACTACTTAGAACTTCATGCTATCTAATGCAAAATGACCCATTCCTTCCTTCAGCTTGCAGTCTGCAGCTAATGGAATTTAAGCCTAGAAACATCATGCAATTATAAAGATATAAAGAAACCATTTGAAATACGTTGCAGTCACCACTTAATATTCATTTTTCATTGTAGAGAGGTAAATGCCAGGGTTAGTTTCACTCAAGATCCCCAACACAGGAAAGTCTACCACGAGTTACCATTCTATTCTGTGGAGACGCTGATACTGCCATTATCACCATAGTACCTGAGCTCATTAAGTGAGATGACTAATATCTGTCATATGTAGGTCACTGTCTCCTGGGGGAGAATTGTGTGGGTGGGATAGTGTTAACGTTTTGGTAGGGTTTTGTTTTAAATATACATACTGTTGTGTGTTTATGTTAGAGAAGGCAAAGTCAAATAAGTGCACTGTGAACTTGGAGTAGAGTATGGTGAGGTTTGTGATGGTCCTTAGTTCTTGCAGTAGGTGGTTCCACAAGCTTGGATCAATCCCTAAGACAGCTCTGATTCCTGCAGAAATGAATTATACACTTATAATAGAAAGTTCCGGTATGGCTGAGGAGCAGAGTTGGCAACCGCAGTTTTCACCCCAGAGCTGAAGGTGATCTTTTAGGGTATGTCTACACTGCAATTAAACACTCGCAGCGGCCTACATCAGCTGACTCAGCATTGCAGGGCTCAGGCTGGTTCCAGATCCCAGGCTCCAGCCTGAGCCTGAACATCTACACTTCAATTAAACAGCTTCATAGCCCCAGTCCCTCGATCCTGAATCAGCTGGCACAAGTGTTTAATTGCGGTGCAGGCACACCCTTAGATATGCTGGGCCCAGGCCACTAAGCACCTTGAAAATGACCAAGACCTTGAATCTGACTTGATTTTTTACAGGAAGCCAATGTAGAGAGCGGAGGACACATCTAAGGTGTTCACGGTAACCTGTGTTGCTGAAGAGATGTGTTGTATTAGTTGAAGTTACCTAAGGGTTAATGTCTTCAGGCCCAGGCATATTGCATTGTTGTAGTCCAGATGGGATATGAGCAAGGCATGTATGAATGAGGACAGGTCATCGCTCACCAGAACAGAACAGAGGAGATGGTGGTAAGCCAACAGAGATGGTAAAAAGTTTTACTTATAGATGCTGGTTTGGGGACAATTCGCATCAGGAAAGGCATCTAGGAATACCTATTACTGACACCTGAGTCCATGTTGTCTTACCAGTTCACCTAGTGGCAGATACCTTAGCATCCAAGCTCATTGTGAGTTTTTAAAAATCAAAACAACAATCCCTTGCTTTGCCTCCTCCCATAAGTAGGAGTAAATTGCTTGTTTTGATTAGTTTATTCTTGTCACTGTTTGTTTCTTTTCACTTTTGATAAAAAGTAATGAGGGCCTAATTTGTCAACCTGATTACCCCTCCTCTCCCACTACTATCTAAACACAATTTATCACTCAAAGAGACTGGAGCTTTTCAATCTTTGACAGCCATCTTAAAAATAAAGGGTGTGGGGGTGGGGCGAGGAGCGAGAGAACGAAAAATCAGAGGAGTCTCCACCTGGCTCTGCTGTTCCTCCACCCTAGCTGAGCACTTCCTTCCCAACCTCCTTACTCTCCAACTCCCTCTTTTTTCACTGAGTGTCTTCAAAACCCCTTCCTCTCCCTCAAGGTCAGCTCCTTACTCCCCCAGGCTGCCATAGCCTACTGGTGGAACAAACGATACCATTGCCTTTCTTTCTCCCAACCTGCAGTGGCACAGTTAGTAGGTGAAGCCAGTGAGAGATGCACTCTTCTCAATAACTCTCAGCTCCTGTCCTCCCATCTTGAGCCACTAATGGGGAAAAGAGAGAGCCCTAGCAAGAAGGTGAGCTGAGGAGCATGCAGCCCCGAGGAAGGGGGTGATGAGCTGAAAGACCCAGTAAAGGTATATGGCATATGAGGCATGTCCAAAAAGCCCAGAAAAGGAAGCACCATTAGCACCCAAAGTGGGATGGGAAGGAGGCTAAAAGCCTCCACAGAAGGGTCTGGAGACCTTGCACCTCAGTATTTCCTTGCTCAGCTAGGTGCAAAGTGTTGAAATATGATAAGAAAGACTATCACTGATATTGCCAACCTGAATGGAAACCAGACCCAACAAATCTCCTCCTGGGATCCCGCTCATGTGAAATTTCCAGCATGGCTTTGCAGGTCCAAGAGCTTTGGATAAACTTTGAATCAGCATCCATGTTTTGGATGCTTGTATAAGCCCAGATTCAGAATCTTTTGGAGACTCATCACTAGTTATAGTGGAAATTGAAGTAGTAAAGCTGAACCAAAATCAGTGAAATAATACCAACTATAAAATGGTGACCTCTATTCAAGTTACACATCATTATCTATAACTTTTGCCTGGGCTTGTAGTGAGTATTATTTTTAAGGGATCTCAAATACTACATTAGGTTTTGAATTTCGATATTTCCAGGATACTTGGAGAAGATAAACTAACTTGTAGAGATACCATCTCTACAGAGCAGGAATGCTAAAAGAAAGGTCCACCCTTCTCCGTTTCTTTCCTTTTCTGTAACATCGCTGTGTGGTGATAAGCACTTGTATGACAGGTAAAATTCAGTGTATTCTTAAGGCATCAATACAAAGTATTTATTTTTAACAATGAAATGATGTTTGTATTTAATGAAGTAGCAGGAAGGTAAGATCTGTCAGGAAATGCTGCAGTGACAATGTTTCTTGAAGTATTATATTAAATAATAATGTCAAAGATCTGAAAGAGTAAACAGACCTTGCATGCATAGTTTTCTAATTGTAGCAAATTAAAAGGGGGTTGGAATACTGCCAGTCAAGTGACTATGGGGAAAAAAGGGGACCCATAATAAGAAACAGTTGTAGTTACAATATTTGCTGAAACCAACATGCATTAAATAATAATGAAAGCAGCCATCTCAAAATGCTGGCAGACAACAGAGAACAGCTGAGCTGAAGAATATGTAAAAAGGGACCTTAGCCAACATGTTGGCTAAGAATAAAAGGCTCCATTGGAAACTAAATGGTGAGATCAGCTCCAGGCAGAAATGTATGAAATAAAAGCAAGAGAGGAAAAGATGTGGGCACTGTCAGATTACCCAAAGTACAAAAATACAGTGTGATTGAAGATGTCCTACAACAAGTTTACATGAATTTATTCTAAAAGTTTATGGCAGACTTTAGTGTCTCTGTTTAAGCCAAATGAACCTTATTATCCTTTATATCAAAGAACATCAACCTGATGACAAAACGTATTGGGATCTTGTGCTTACTGGAAGAATTAAAAAGGAAATTCATTAAAAATAATTAGTGGTTGAAAAGTTTCCACATGAGCTCTAGCAAAGGAACTTTTAGGATAAGTTCTGTTCTCATTTACAGCAATGTAAACCCCAAATAAAAGTATTAAAGTCAATGGAACTACTCTGGATTTACAACAGTGGAATTAGTTTTTACAGTTATGTGCACAATATACATTTCTAATAAATAATATATATTCTTACTTTTAAAAACTCGAGCTACTTTCATTTTACAAGTGCAAAAGGCCTTTTAAACCAGTAAATGGTGGGGTATTTTTAAAAATACTTTGTTCAACTTAAAATTAACCAGCACACTAGGGAATTTTTATACTTGTACAATTTAAACATCCTGTATCAATTTTATCTAACAGATTAAAAATGAAAAAGCTATTAAGAGTAGATGATGGACTCACATGGTTCAGGTAACTATTATTTGTTAACATATATGGAATTCACTTACTCACAGTGAAATCCTGATTTACTCCATCGGTAGCCTTCCAGTGCCATCAAATCTGCAGTTACAGGGAACAGGACCCTCAGCTGACAATGAGGCTGCATTGCTAATGCTACTGATGCAGTTAAAACTGAAACTGAACCAAGAATCTACTGTATTAGGTCTGCAATATCTATATCAGTATTATATTGTCCCCCTCACAGTAGTATCTGAACACCCATAAAGTACCATAGCAGTTCACAGATGGAAAACTCAGGCACCCAAAGAGTAATGGCTAGATTCTGCCATTCTTCCTCATGTTGGGACCCTCTGTAGAGCTAAGTACTACGTAAATGTGATAGAATCTCACCCAGAGTGATTTACCCAAAGCTGAACAAAAAGTGTATGACTGAGTCAAGATCTGAACTCACAATTCCTGTGTCCCTGTCCAATGCATTAAGCCCAAGACTGCCCTTCAGATGCTACACTAGCCAGAAAACACAATGCAACTATCTCCATGTAATAACATGATGAACATATTTTTTGTTGTGGATTTCAAAATCATTTGTAACAGAAGGGTTTCCAAAATCCTAAGACCACATGCATTTTCAAAACCCGCACTATTATCAGAACAGCTGCATGCTTCCACTTTTGTATGCCCTTCCTTGGAGCAGTATCCCCTTGGGAGGTGAAGTTGCTATGTGGTACTCTGAATGTCTAAAACTGTGGATGCTATTCTTAGAAATTTCAATTTCTGGGAGTGATGTCACAGAAAATGGCATTTTAATATTTTGGGAATACATGACGGAAGCCTGAGGGAAGGGTCAAATAAGTCTTAACCCAAGAGCAGAGAGTATACGAGATATGTCAGGTTTTGGAAAGAAGCACATTTATTTACAGCAAATCAAAAATTTTTCAAAATGGGATTTGTATTGAAAAGGTTAAAATGAATGGCTCCACTGCAATGTGTTTGTTCCTCTTTTTCTTTGTCAGTATTGACTAAGTATTGCTTTTTTCTTCACTTCGAAGTCCTAGGTACCTGGAGAGAAAAGGTGTCACTGTATTAAATGCAACAGATATAACTCTAGCATAATATTGATATTATAGAAATCAGTTTCAAGTGGAATTATTGACATTTCTAAGAGCTTAGTGTGAATGTGGCCAAAGTTACTCTCCAGATTAGCATCCCCTAACTAAACTGGCTTGGTCCATTTCTCCTGCTGTATGTATCAAATGTTCTATAAATATATATACAATTATTTTTACTGGGAAATACATTTAAGTATCTTGATTTCCAGATACTATTTTAATGATGATCATAAAGCAAAAACATTAAAATGTTTCCCATTGTTGGATCCCTGCTAGAAATTCAGCTGTCTCTGAAATCCTTAGCTCTCATATTCACAACCTTCTGAAGGTTATGACAGACCTCTTCCTTCTTTGTTCTTCTTGGTGATGGTAAAAACTGGATGCATGCCCAATGCAGGGAACATAGTGTAAATAGCTTTGCTGCAGACTGCTACTGGATCGTTCAAAACATCAGATGGCTAGAATATGTTATTATCAACAAGCTGTTTCCTGGCCAATCAATTAAAAACTCTGATTGAGCACTAGGCAATTTATTGTAGGCTAGCCAAACAGTCTGGATGGAGAAAACATATGTTAATTGTCCCTCTAATTGATGCTTAAAGGGGCAAATCCTGTTCCCTCCACCTCAAGGTTTGGAGCGTCCCTTTAAAATGGAACTCAAGCGATTCTGTTGTGGTGGGAAGATACCCAGAGATTGTGTCTGGGTGTACATGATCCGTGTAATATGGAGCTCACATCCTTGGGCGCTCACTTTGTGCTATCATACATGGATTACATGAGAGCAGTGTAGGAGCAGAATGGAGGATCTTTAGGAGTTCTTTCTCCCTTGCAATCATGATGGAGTGCTTAGGTCATACTAATGCTCGTGCAATGCCTCATGGCCTAGGAGGTAGAAACAATCAGGGAACAATTTTAATTACTGTGAAAAATTTCAGCAAAAACCAAATTGCTGAAACTTTTCTTCCAAAGTATTTGGATTGCCATAAAAAACACTGCCACTCATACTTTCTGCAATGGAAAACAGGGGGGAAATTTTTTTGGCCCAAGCCACACACTATGAGCAGATTTTCTGTTTTGGTGGGGAAAAAAAACTTTTTTGTCTGAAAAAAGTATCTTTGAACAAAATATTTCAACCAGCTGTACTGAGAGGGAGGATCCCCCCTTCCCACTCTCTACTATAGAGTTTCCTAGTGCTGAAATCAGCTAGTTGAGCTGAATGCCAGGAAAAGGATTTAGAGGAGTAGAACAACACCAGACGAAGAAGAATTAGGCCAACTACTTTTAGGGGAAAAAAATCTGTAACTGCATTAGTTGCAAGTAGTTGGACAACCTTTCCAAAGGAGGCTTTGACAATTATAGAAGGAATAGACATTGTAAATGTGTAGTCACACTCCACAGTCACTTTGTGTCATGGATATTTTTGTTTTGTTTTGCTTTTAATGACCCTTTGGCAACAATGGCAGCCATTTCAATTTTCTTTCACTAAGGGCAGGTCTACACTAACCCCCCAATTCGAACTTAGATAAGCAACTTCAGCTATGTGAATAACGTAGCTGAAGTTCGAAGTACCTTAGTTCGAACCTACCTCGGTCCAGACGCGGCAGGCAGGCTCCCCCGTCAACTTCGCGGTACTCCTCTTGCCAAGCTGGAGTACCGCAGTTGATGGCGAGCACTTCCGGGTTCGACTTATCTCGTCCAGACAAGACGCGATAAGTCGAACCCAGAAGTTCGATTTGCTTGCCGCCGAACTACCGGGTAGTGTAGACCTACCCTAAGAAGCGTCGGGTGCCATCGAGGTAGAAGTTTCCATTTGGAAAGCAATAAGGAAAACTATACAAATATTTTTAAAATCTTGTTAAAAATACCAATAAATACTCCTGAAGAATAGGCCCCACCCAACCACCCCGTCTCCCTGTCCCCTGACCGCCCCCAGAACCCCTGCCCCTGACTGCCCCCTGCTGTCCCAAATGTCAATATAGGAAACATCTCCATGCATTTTATAGGGAACTTAGGATTCCAGCTCAGGCTTTGTGGATTGCAGTGTTGTTCGTGTGATTTTCTAGGTGATTAACCCCTGTAACCTGATGGGAAGATCAAGCAAAAGGCATTGGATCAGGTATTGTTAGCATTTCTAGCCAAGTTTGATTCATCTTCTATAACACAAGCTGTTGAATGTGAGTAGAACCAACAAAGGTACCCTACCACTGGATAACAGAGGTGGTGAAGTACCCTCAGAGGGGCCTGTGACCAACCAGCATGGAAGAGATTGGAACCTGTATTCATGTTTCACCTCAATGTTTGAATAGTGACTGTAACAGGTCATGTTGAACCTTTAATACAGGCTACAAGTCCCCATTTTGCAGATGAGCCCCATCTCTACTATGGCTGAATGTAAGGACTTTCCTACATTACACAGCCTAGGCTGATATAACTATGTTGGCATAGCCATGCCAATAGAGCCCTCTAGTATAGATACAGTATAAAAGGGAAAGGCAGAAGGAGGTCTTATTGCTGGCAGAACTATACCACTTTGCTGAAAGACATTGGCTAAGCTGAACCAAGCACTCTTCTGTCAGCATAGTTGTATCTACACTTAAGATTTTGCCAGCATAGCTATGTTATCTAGGGAGTTTGATTCCCATCCCCCCACCCCGTCCTAGCCAACATAGGTATGCCAGAAAAGCTTTTTAGTGTAGATTAGACCTGTCTAATGCACTCTGCAACGGCTACCTGATTGCTAAAGCCTATCAACACACCCAAAGTCAAGGGCAAAAGCCAAACACAAACAGAGCCTGCTAGGTATGTCTACACTGCAGCTGGGAGCAAGCCTCCTTGCCCAGGTAGACAGACTTGCACTAGCTTGGTTGGAGCTAGTGCACTAATAATAGCAGCCTGGGCATTGTGTGTTCAGGTGGAGACTCAGGCTCCCAAGCCCACCTGACCCCCTGGGTCTGAGAATGTGTGGCTAATCCAAATCTCTGCCAGGGCCACAATGCCCATGCTGCTCTGTTTTGTGTGTGCTAGCTCAAGTCAAGTTAGCATGATTCTGTCTGGCAAGGCTCACTCCCAGCTTCAGTGTATGCATACCCCTAGAATCAGGTAAAAGTGCAGGGCAGAATCCACTAGGAAATTTCCATTGACAGTCACCATGTAGATGTAATTTACTTTGTTCACCACTTAGATACCAATTAATGCTATAGAGAGGCTTTCAAGCTGAAATCAGTAGTAGTTTTGCCATTCACCTCAGCAGGAGTACAATTAGGCCCTAATTAGTAAATGTGGTAATGAAAACCTAAAAAAAAGCCCAGAGAGATATTAAAGTGTTTTGTTTGAGAGTTTTCCCCAGTGCCACAGTGTCCCTTTAATAAGCAATTGAAGGCTGTGTGTGTATGTGTGTGTTTTGCTGTGTGCATGTGCATATTTTGTGGGGACAGCAGACCAAACACCATTCCACTAATCCTGGATGGAGAAAGAAAATAATTTAGCCTGTGTTTGGTAGGTGCGTTCTGAGCCTCTGAGGTTTTGGAACAAGCATCATCCAAACTACAAAACAATTTAAGGGTGTGCTAAGTGTCGTGTGCATTTTACCAGCGTTGTTTTTTGGAACCATTTCATACAAATAGAATGAATAATTTAGTGAGTGTCTCAGTATGTGCATCTTGCACCACTGAGTTTTTGGAACACTTTCATACAGGAAAAAATGTAGCGGGTGCTTGCCTTGCTGTTCTGATAGTTTACTTTGTCCTTATTTTAATTCCTTCTCAAAGCAAAATCTCTTCCTACTTTAGAACCAAATTAAGTTCTAGTCTTTGTTTATTTATTTATTTTATTTTGTTTTGTTACTAGAAATGAAATTGGGAAATGGAGAAGAAAATAACAAACTTCATATACTATTTCTAATAATCTTAGATACAAAGGTTTCAGAGTAGCAGCCGTGTTAGTCTGTATCTGCAAAAAGAACAGGAGTACTTGTGGCACCTTAGAGACTAACAAATTTATTAAAGCATAAGCTTTTGTGGGCTACAGCCCACTCCTTCGGATGTATATAGAATGGAACATATATTGAGGAGATATATATACACACATACAGAGAGCATGAACAGGTGGGAGTTGTCTTACCAACTCTGAGAGGCCAATTAAGTAAGTGAAAAAAACCCTTTTGAAGTGATAATCAAGATAGCCCAGTACAGACAGTTTGATAAGAAGTGTGAGAATACTTACAAGGGGAGATAGATTCAATGTTTGTAATGGCTCAGCCATTCCCAGTCCTTATTCAATCCTAAATTGATTGTATCTAGTTTGCATATCAATTCCAGCTCAGCAGTCTCTTGTTGGAGTCTGTTTTTGAAGAGTTTCTGTTATAAGATAGCCACCCGCAGGTCTGTCATTGAATGACCAGACAGGTTAAAGTGTTCTCTCATTGGTTTTTGAGTATTATGATTCCTGATGTCAGATTTGTGTCCATTAATTCTTTTGTGTAGAGACTGTCCGGTTTGCTGGCACATGATGGCATATATCACATTGGTAGATGTGCAGGTGAACGAGCCCCTGATGGTATGGCTGATGTGATTAGGTCCTATGATGATGTCACTTGAATAGATATGTGGACAGAGTTGGCATCGGGCTTTGTTACAAGGATAGGTTCCTGGGTCAGTGTTTTTGTTCAGTGATGTGTGGTTGCTGGTGAGTATTTGCTTTAGGTTGGGGGGTTGTCTGTAAGTGAGGATAGGTCTGTCTCCCAAGATCCCTCAATCTCACAGAACAATTTGATTATCACTTCAAAAGTTTTTTTTCACTTACTTAATTGGCCTCTCAGAGTTGGTAAGACAACTCCCACCTGTTCATGCTCTCTGTAGGTGTATATTTATATATCTCCTCAATATATGTTCCATTCTATATGCATCAGAAGAAGTGGGCTGTAGCCCACGAAAGCTTATGCTCTAATAAATGTGTTAGTCTCTAAGGTGCCACAAGTACTCCTGTTCTTTTTTCTTAGATACAAAATATCAACCTAAATCTTTTTTTCCCCTTTACCTCTTATATACAGACTCATTTTCACGCTGGTTGCTTTATTCCACTCTGGAACAGCACAAAAGAGTCTGAGGGTACTGACCATTATGTTGGGTTTACAGCTGTTTTGTTTAGCCAGAGCAGGTTTAAGCAGTTGCAGCATGCACCCCAGTTTCTCCCTCTACAGCTCCTCCAAATTTCTCCTTCCTCTTGCACATTCCTGCATTTCTCTGTGTACACATCCCAATTTCCCCCTTTCTCCTATCATCCAAATGTATCCCCATCCCTATTTTCTCCTCCCTATTTCCTTCTCTGAGTAGATCTGGTGCAGTCAGTAGTTTTACGAAAAAGATATTTAAGATTAACGATCTTTTTTTGCTGTCCATTTTCATAAAGGAAAGCTTCTGTCAGAGGATTCTGAATAAAATACTCTCCTTCAAAGAAACGTATGAGGAATTGCAATCTCAATGAGCATGCAGCCAGACTCCCCTTAGATAACATGATCATTGCTGTGGTGTCAGGATAGGAGGCAAAGACTTTCCAATCTCATTGAGAACAACCTTTGTCAAAATGGCCAACTGAGCGTACTTGTGGCTTCAGTCACAATGAGAACTCTGGAAGATGGACACCATTTTGAATGAGGGAAGTTCTTCATGGAATACTCAATAGTAGAATATTGTTCATTGGGCCCTACTGAAGAAGAAACTTTCAGATATGAAGAGTAAGCAAAAAAATGACCATTAATCCTAAAACAATTCTTCAAACATCACAATTCCATGATATTTCAGTGCGTTCTATATGGGAATGTTTGAATCTGTTATTAAAATCATTTGAGATTAAAATCAAAAGTCTGACAATGGATGCTAAATTTCTTAAATGAACTGTTTTAAAATTAATTTCACCTCAAACTAATTAATGGGCTTATTTGTAAATTCTTAACAACAAAAATCACCTTAGTCAAAGTGTAGTAAATTTGGGAATAATATGTATTCTTCATACACAGCAAAGTGGTTGAATCCCTGTGTTAAATGTAAAGCTCAATTCAGCCTTACCTATGGAACTGTGAGTGGTGCTTCCAGAATGACAACTGTTGGGAATGGGTTACATTCATCCTAATTGAATTGGCCTCGTTAGCACTGACCTCCCACTTGGTAAGGCAACTCCCATCTTTTCAGGCACTGTGTATTTATATCCGACTACTGTATTTTCCACTCCATGCATCTAATGAAGTGGGTTATATCCCATGAAAGTTTATGCCCAAATAAATTTGTTAGTCTCTAAGGTGCCACAAGGACTCCTCATTGTTTTTACTGATACAGACTAACACGGCTACCACTCTGAAAGATGATGTTGTTAATGTTACTGGCACCACTGCCCCAAATTCCCTGAGTGTGGTTGTATTAATTTAGATGGAGTATTTGGGGCAAAGGTGTAAAGATAACCCAGTCACTGTCCAACATTAAGCAGTTTTAAACAAAGTTTGGGGTTTGGTGTACAGAGACCTCAGCCTAATTGGTATCATGGCAAATACACTCTTAAACATCACTTTAACCTTTTATTAAAGATACCAAAAAGAAGGAAAAAGAGTTAAAGCATTTAAAAGGTAAATTCTTAAGCAAGACTTTTAATTGAATAACATCCCTTTGCCTTTAGCTGGAGAGGCTTTTTAGAAGGAAAAAATCTGCACTTTTGATAGTCCAGGGATTGGCAACCTTTGGCACGTGGCCCACCAGGGTAAGCACCCTGGCGGGTTGGGCTGGTTTACTTACCTGCCACGTCTGCAGGTTTGGCCGATCATGGCTCCTACTGGCCGTAGTTCACCGCTCCAGGCCAATGGGGGCAGCGAAAAGCAGCGGCCAGCACATCCCTCGGCCTGCGCTGCTTCCCGCAGCCCCCATTGTCCTGCAGCGGCGAACCGTGGCCAGTGGGAGCCACGATCGGCCAAACCTGCGGACACAGCAGGTAAACAAACTGGCCCGGCCCTGCGATAGTCTTTTAGATGGTATTAAGTGTAAGCAGAGTCAGGATGAGCTCTACCCTGACATCTTGTGGTGAATTTTGGCGAGTTGTGGAAAAGAATTTCAGGGGCTGATCTTGTTTGCATAGGCACACCCACCCCGCCTAGCCTGAGCCCATGGCAGCCCAAATGGTCACTTTGACTGCTGTGGGATCCCCAGTTTCTCTGTTATTGGGGCAGGAAGAATAAAGTGTTGTTACCCTGATTATGTGAATCAAGGGCAGTAGAACTGTACTTGGCATTTTATGATGGAGGGACTTGCCATCAACTAAGTAGCACTCGCTAGACAAGGGACATGGGTTCCAAAACCTGGTGAATGGAGAGAGGCTGGGAACAGGTATTTGTACCTGATGGTATGGGCCCCTTTTGAGTACCTGGAACACCAACTGCATTTCCTTCTCTCTCTCCCCCTCCCCTGTGGAATATCAGAGCTAATCTTGATTCTATTAGGAGTCTAGTTACACGCTGCTGAGCTGAATTCACCTTGGGCCAATGGTGCACTAGCACTGGGGCTCTCCCTACTACAAGCTGAAATCACTGAGTGCTGTGTTAAGTAGTGGGGGGGGGGGGGCTGAAGATGTATGGCTGAGCAGCTGGCGGAGCCGCACCACTGGCGGGACAGCTGGTGGAGGAGAGCAGCTGGTGGAGCGGCACCGTTGGCGGGACAGCTGGTGGAGCAGAGCGGCTCATGGGATGGCTGGTGGAGCAGAGCAGCTGGTGGAGTGGCTCACAGTGAAGGCTGCAGCAGAACCCCATGGAGAGGCAGGGCAGTTGGCCTTGGACCATGTAAGGTGCCCCTTAACACCCCTGCGGGGGAGGAGGGGGTGGCATTTCCACCCAGGCTGGGAGGTAAAACTCTGCAGATAAACTTTTGAACTCTGGGGCTGCACCGACCAGGGACAGAGACTTTGGGTTGTTGGACTTTTGGGTGATTTTTGGGGTTGCTGGATTCAAGAGACTTTTGGAGTGTTGGACTTTTGGGACTTCGGGGTGATCTTTTGGGTTGTTAGACTTAAGACCCTGAGGGGAAAAGGACACTGCCAAACTTACTTGGGGGTGGGTCTTTTGCTCATGGTTTGTGTTATGAATCCTGTTTGTGGTGTTTCCCCAACATAATGCCGCATTGTTTCCCTCCTTTATTAAAAGGATTTTGCTACACTCAGACTCCGTGCTTGTGAGAGGGGAAGTATTGCCTCTTAGAGGTGCCTGGGGGGTGGTATGTAATTGTTCCAGGTCACTGGGTGGGGGCTCGACCTGGTTTTGCATTGTGTTATTGAAACGGAACCCCTAGATACTAAACCTGGCCCTTGTTGCTGCCAACTCAGACAGGCAGAAGGCTTACATAAGAATGGTATAGTAATTGTTCCTTTTGGGGAAGGAGTTACTTGAGATGGGCTGGAGCTGTTTTTGTTGTTGTTGTTAAAGTCTGATCCCATTTCCTAGAAGACAAAACAAGACAAAACACACAGAAAAGGGGAGAGAAAAGAACAGCAAAGATAGAAAATGCAGTTTTTGACTCTGGCGTTCACTTTCACTTGCAACCGCACTGCTGGAAAATCCGAGGCACAACACACAATCTTATCAACCCCTCTGAGATCTGGCAAACTTGTACGAGCATCAGGCTCTTTACAGCATTGAATTTAGCTTCCTCTTTCTGCTCACGGGGTTATAGCAATGTTGCAAAATACAGTCTTGGCCAGTTAAGACCAACTCTTATTAAACTGAAGGAAAAGGAGCAGGACAGGAAAGAGAAGAAATAGATGAGGAAGGGGGAGAGGGGAAGAGATGCAAGAGATGGTGTTCAGTATTCAGATGGAGCTGGTGGAGGTGGTGATGTCCATGGGCGGTAGGTATAATAGGTCAGGGGAAGCTAAGTCTCCCCAAACCCAGACCATGGCCCCACTTTGAGGCCGGTGGGAGCTCAGCCTGGACCAGTGGGTCGGGGCTGGCTGGCCGGCCAGCCTGAACGCCGACCTCCAGCGTGCTGACCTGAGCTGAACCCCCATCCCGGGCTTGGGCCGGTGGCTGGGGGGGTCGGGGTGGTATTTGGGGGTGTGGGCTGCAGGGTTGGGTGGCCAGTGGGCTCGGGGCAGGACCCAGGGGTCAGAGTGGGACTCCAACTAGCTCGAGGGTTGGGCTGGGGGTCAGGGCAGGACTCTGGGGTTGGGGCAGGACTCCAGGGGTCAGGGTGGGACTCCGGCAGGCCGAGGGTCAGCCTGGTGCTCGAGCTGTCCAGGGGCTGCGTAGGGGGGGCCAGGCCTTGGATGGAAGGGGTGGGGCTGGCGGGCCTCCCAAACAGGAGGGGGGTTCAGGTACCACCCATGTCTAGGTCCCTCCCTCTGTTCTGGTCTGCTCAGGACATCTTTTCAGGATTAGAACAAAGAAAGTCCAGAGCACTGTGAGCTCGTGGGGGTTGCAGGTATTATGGTGAAACTTGCTCCAGTAGCCATTTTTTCTCCCCATAGTCTCTTTTCTTAAGGACCCCAAAAGGGCATGATCGGTGGAATAGCTCATCCCCTCATTATTTTGTCCAGCAGTTAGGCCTAATAGCTGACGTATTAATTTTTATTTATTAATTTTCAGCCCTCAACTCCTCTTGTTTACCAGGTATGATCCTTGAGTTATATCTTTAAGCATCTTAGCTTGGATCAATTCAGTCTTTCTGTCTTCTTGTCATACCCTTTCTCATTAACACTTGTTATTATAGCTTATTGTAATAACTTATAAGCTTTCACTTAGTTTTTACAGTTGATCTCACTAGAGTATATTTGTAGGCCCTATTACCACAACAATACTGCTGCTTTAATCATAGTCTGATTGCCTAAATGGAAAGCCCAGTTGATGCTAGATGTATAGCAGTATATTTTGTTCTGTGCCAGCTGCTTTGGAAGCCATGTCATATTGAGCAATAGTTGCCTTCTGAAGTGTGGTTTTCAGCACTGTTGTGGAAGGGCCGAGTTTGCAAATACTGCTACTGAATGGGTAGAATTTAACGTGGCACAAAATTTCAGTCCTCCTGATCTGGTGTAGCAGAGCTATCTAAGTATCCATATAACCTTCAGGGATGGGGTTCAGAGGGTGTCCTAGAGCGAATTGAAGGCTGATTTTTGAAGTGAGATGCTCTGAGGGATGTGTACTAGAGGAGATATAAAGAGAAAAGGATTTCAGCAGGCAGGGCACATAGCAGCTGGAGTCCAGTTTGGGAAAGTTGTCAATGATAAGAGCAGAGACTTGTCACTGTTCAGCTTGAGAAAGCTATTGGATGGGAAGATCTAGTCAAGAGTGTGAGTAGTGGCTGTTATAGTTCCACTGGGAAAGTTCTCAGGGTTCAGAGGTCCCAGAGTAACAGGCATGTGGCTGCTGAGGTTATGAAGCTATTCAGTCATCTGGGGAAGCTACGGTGCAGTTGAAATTATTGCATGGGAGGAAACAATCTAGCAAAGTTATCAGACAACATAATGGATTCACAGGTAATATGTGTTTATCACCCCATTGATGGGATGAAACTGTTTTCATTCCCAATGCTAGAATCATTCATTCCATTACTGTCATCCCAGCTGGTTACAGTGGCAAATGCTAATCCAGTTTTCACAGAGGTAACGAGATTAATTACTTCTGGACTCATAAAGCATCTTAAAAATATCATAAATAGTGAGACAGTCAATGTCTTGCTGCCCAATATGAATTATATCTTCTAAAGTGAGTGTAATATTTATTGTTCAGTAAGTTAAGATAAGGTTCATAAGGAATGTTTTCTAAGAATTCAATTAGCCTGCCTTGTGAGCTAGCTCCATTTGCATTGTAATAAAACGTTCTTTCAACCAAATGTTGAAGGAAAACACACTAATGAGTTTTTTATGTACAACACCTGATATTCATAGGGCCCAATGGTGACAATGGCTATATGCCTGCTTCTTACAGAAGCTTGCTGAAATTTTTTCATCTAAATATTTGCTGGAACAACAGCTTTATGAACAACATAAAGCAATTTTCATTAAATGTACACACCATTCAATAATTTCTGACTTGTTTCATCTAATTGGCAAATTTTGATTTGAGAAGAAAAAATGTGGTGGTGGCTTTATGTTGTTTTTTTTTTCTTTCTTTTCCTCCTCCTGTTGATAAAAGCTTCACTCACCCAATCAGGAAGCAGAAACAACACAGTATGACTGAATGAAGGAATTACATAGTACACCTCTACCACGATATAACACAAATTCGGATATAATGCGGTAAAGCAGTGCTACAGGGGGGTGAGGCTGTGCACTCTGGTGGATCAAAGCAAGTTCAATATAACACATTTTCACCTATAACGCGGTAAGATTTTTTGGCTCCCGAGGACAGCATTATATTGAGGTAGAAGTGTTCCAATATTGAATTGTGACTATTGAATGCTCACAAGACGGTCTGCACTATGGGCAAGCCATGAGCTGACATATTTGTACAGTTGATTCTACTAATTGCAAAGGAAAATATGAATTTGCTAATTTTAGGCATTGCCTTTTAGGTATAACCTGTGCTGTCCTAATTCAAGCTATGTCCTCCCAGGTACATGGAAGACTAAATAATGACTCAATCAGTTTAATAGTGATTCATTTAGACCAGCTCTCCTGTATCTGGTGAGCGCTGCATTCCCTAAGCAGACAGGTAAGGTTGAATAAGAGTCAAGATTTGCCAACGTAATTAATTATTATTATTATTTTATTTATTATTTATTATATATTTATGTTGCAGTAGCATCTAGGGACCCGATTGTTCTGGGTGCTCTACTAACATACACTACCTATGCTGAAGCTTACAACCAATAAGAAGATGATGACAGTAGTGTGACTGAATTAAACACTGAGTCTATAGTGGAAGAGTGAGTCACAGTGCAGTACTCTCTTCCTCTGCTAAAATTGTGAGTGATCCTCTTAAAAGCCTGGTTGCTGCTGGAAACACAAGGACAGGCATCTGGGTACGAGTAATAGCAGTATGTGCGCTGCAGCTCAGGCATCTGCCAGACAAGCTACTGCAAGTTGTTTGACTTTGGATGGGGCAGTTGGGAGATCTATTAGAGAGAGAGAGAGAGAGAGACCGAGAGAGTGTTCATAGCATAATGGGGAAGATTGCTGTCTTATTGTCTCGCTCTCTCTCGTTCGCATTGTTATTATTTTATCTTATCTCTTTGTGTACATGTTATCTATTATATCATGGCAACGATGCTGAATGTGATGAAACAATAATCAGCACATTAATGGTGGTTAAAATTCACTCTTTCCTTAACAGAGACAAAGGTCTACACCTGAAAATTAGATCAACCTAGCTACTTTGCTCAGGTCTGTGAAAAATTTCATGCCCTATGCGACATAGTTCAGTTGACCTGATCCCCGCTGTAGATATAACTAGGTTGATGGAAGAATTCTTCCGTCAACCTAGTTACTCCCTCTCAGATGGAAAAATCCCTTTTGTCAATGTCGAACATAAGAACGGCCTTATTGGTTCAGAACAAAGGTCCATCTAGCTCACTATCCTGTCTTCCGACAGTGGCCACTGCCAGTTGCTTCAGAGGGAATGAACAGAACAGGCAACCATCTAGCGATCCATCCCCTGTTGTCTATTCCCAGCTCTGGCAATCAGAAGCTAAGAACACCCAGAGCAAGGGGTTTCATAGTTGTAGGAAGCATCTACAATATGGTGGAACAACTGTAGCACTGTAGCCTCTGTAAGGTAGACACAGCCTAAGTAAAAATAAATAAATTAACGGAGCTATCCTATCTCCTAGAACTGGAAGGGACCTTGAAAGGTCATCTAGTCCAGCCCCCTGCCTTCACTAGCAGGACCAAGTATTGATTTTGCCCTAGATCCCTAAGTGGCCCCCTCAAGGATTCAGCTCACAACCCTGGGTTTAGCAGGCCAATGCTCAAACTACTGAGCTATCCCAGATTTTTTTTTGTGGGGGGGGGGGGGGGGAGGGAGGAGGATAAGTGGAGCCCAGGCAAGGTAGATGGCAGCTCTGGCCTGGTATATAACAGGCCTATCTCTTCCACAGCCTTTTTCTTAGAGTTCCAAGCCACTGGATCAACATAAGCCCAGATCCAGGGCACCTTCGTTCAGCTCACGCATTTAGTGTGATGAGCTTTATGTGCTAAGGCAAATTTCAATCTGAATTTCACCCTGTGTAAATAATTACCATCTAATCACTTCCATCCCTTCCAGATACAGCATAGTTAACTCTTCTGCCTCCAAGTGATTTGTAATTTTTCCCACCTAAATATTACAATTTATTTATTTGATTTTGTACAATTTAAGACCCTGATCCTGCAAGATGTTCTGTGCAGATAGACCCTTACCTCTGTACCACCCTAATGTAGAACTGGGAATTTTGTAATCACTGGTACTTTGTCTCTTTCACTCAGATTATTTTCAAAACCAGATACAGAATAGTCTTCTTTTTATGACAGACCTATTCCATCATGGGCTCCTGTTGGAATCCGCCCTTACAACAGATGTGCTGGACACACACTGCTCTCCCACAGGAAAGAGTTGAGCCAGTTAACACTTATGGTCTGAAAAAGCCAAATTGTGGAATAAAATAGGTGAAGAAACATGATTTGTCCAACTCGTGTATTCAGTTTACTTAGAAATTCAGTGATTCTTGTGCACTCTGTGATAATGAAGGTCACCAAGGACCAAGAGCAATGAAAAAAAAATGTCTACATGTCCAAAGCCCTCAACTGAATGAAAACAAATTAATTACAAATCATCAGCAATCTAACTAGGAAAAAGGAGAAAGTGGCGCATCTTTTTTAAAAAAAGACAGGAAATCACAGAATACAGTTTTGAATATGCTTGATGTCATGATGGATTTTCTCAAGAGGGACTTTAATGAGTTCTGTAGAGTAATCCTTTATTGAAAACCAGCTTACTGAGGGTGAAAGAAGTAGCATGTAATATATTTTATCATCACAAAATGTAAGGGTCATCTCTTCCACACTACTGGCATACTAGGAATATCTTGAAAAGGAAGAACAATGAGGAGTCCCTGTGGCACCTTAGAGACTAACAAATTTATTTGGGCATAAGCTTTCGTGAGCGAGGACCCACTTCCTCAGATGCATGGATTGGAAAATACAGGAGCAGGTATAAATACATGACAGGATGTCACCAAATGTGAGGTCAGTCTAAACCTTACCAAGTGTGAGGTCAGTCTAAAGGAAGGATGGTCTTAGTGGAAGCCTACTCTGGAAAAGAATGGTGGTCCAGGGAATAGGGTGTTGTTCTAGTACATGAGAGCTGAGTTCCTGTCCCTGCTTTACCCTGTACTTCCTGGGTGACTTTAGACAAGTTATCTAGTCTCTCTATGCTTCAGATCCCCATCTTTAGAATGGAGATAATAGTAGTGCCCTATCTTCGAAGGGTGTTGCTTTCTCTATTTATATTAATTAGAAATTGTGAGATTCTAAGATACTATGATGCTGAGAGTTATAGAAGTACATAGATAGAAGGGAAAAAATCCTATTTTCCAGTGAGAACAAGACACAAGGATGATATATTATTTTTTTCCCTATTTTCCCTTTAAAGGGACATTTATAAAACTAGATTTAAAATAATTTCTCACAAGGGTAGGATATATAATTATTACTAATTATAAAATTGTGTTAGAGCTAAGAAAAAAAGAGCTAGAAATGTCACTGATAATATCACCTAATTTTGATAAATGTTCACAAGTAATCATTGGCTTAATCTAGAATTTGTTAGACAAACTATAAGTCCCATTTTGATAGTATAACAAGGCAAACTACTTGTGTAGATTAGTGTCTTGCTTTTATTTACAAAAAGATATGGGGCTGGCTTCCTTGAATCCATGCAGATTGTAGTATCGTCCCTAGCCCACCAGTTTCAGCAATGACTCCGAACAGAGTGCTCCCAGACTTTCACAGCAGGTGTACAAATTACACGGCAGAGGGATCATTTTTTTAGGGAGTTCAACCCAGAAAGAAGGCTAACCTGAATAAATTACCCTGCTACACAGTGGAAATCAGCAATCATCTGGGCATTGTGTGGCTCAAAACTGCAAGTGGTTCTAGCTTTATAGTCCCACCCGGATGCTAAATTCACATAGTAAACTTTGTATCTCTCTGATGTCTGCTCCCATAGACCAGTGTCTCTCCTACTCCACTCCCTTTGTACCACTCAGACGGTGCAAAGGGATCAGAAACTGGCTAGATCCACCCTTATGCCACCCAGGGGCATAAGGGTGGATCTAGCACAGGTTCTGATGCCACCCCCTGCAGCCCCATTGTAGTAGGTTTTGGGGGATGAGGAGGGGTGTGGTTAGAGTGTTCTGTGCTCTGGCTATGCCCAGCTGGTGAAGGTTCTTTGGGGACTGATACCACCTGTCAAAGTTTAAAGCAACTCATAGCTTGCCCTAACAAGGACTGGGGCCAGTGCAGGACTAACCAGAGGATCAGGTTGCCGTAACAGTCACCTGTTGTGCCCAGTGGAAACTGGGCATAGCAAAGAAACGTGGCCATTATTATCAAAGCTTCCTAATTAATCTATTTTTCTCTATCCTAATGGGAGGGAGGATACATATTGCATAACTCTTTCATAACTGGTTATTAACATATTAGCCACTTAAATATTATTTCAGACTCACTATTATTTCAGTGGAACAATTTAAACATATCTGAATTTTATGTATATTGTATTTCTTAATAGCCAAGTTTCTTTGCTATGCCCAGAACTGTAGGAGCCCTATGTATAATTCTTAATGCACTCCGCAGCATCAGAAAAAAATGTCATTTATTGCCAGCACATCCCTCGCCCGCGCCGCTTCCCGCAGCCCCCATTGGCCTGGGATGGCGAACTGCGGCCAGTGGGAGCTGCGATCGGCTGAACCTGCCGATGCGGCAGGTAAACAAACTAGCCCGGCCTGCCAGGGTGCTTACCCTGGCGAGCCGCATGCCAGAGGTTGCCGACCCCAGTTGTAGAATCACAGAAGCTCTATTCGTGGACCAGGACCCCATTGTGCTTGGTGATAGTGAATTGCTTACTTACCTTTCCAAAGCACTGAGATCCAAGAATGAAAAGCTGTATAAAAGTTCATTGCCTCATCATCATTATTTACAGTAAGAACATGAATGTAGAAATAGCCTTTCATCAAGTTACTAAGAGTTCAAGCTGTCTTTAACTACCAATGTAATAACTCTCTATCTGATTCCTATGGACACTCCTGCCTCTTTAAAATCCATTTCCAGGGTGAAAAAAAGTTAAGTTGGTTAAAAATGAATGAATTCAGTGGACAGTATATAGGTGAAATGGATAAGCAAGTTAATATAAAGTGACAGTGTGACTCGGGCATAATACATATTTTTTTCAAACAGCATTTTTAATCAAAATGTAGTGCTACCAAACTTGCTTAGTTTATTTCAAGTGAAATGATAGTAGTTCATTGGAAATTAAGAAGCTAACAAGAAACACTTCTGGCCAAATTCTGCCCTGAGAAGTACTTATGGCTTTTAAGGGCAGAATT
Organism: Trachemys scripta elegans; assembly: GCF_013100865.1. Taxonomy (NCBI): domain Eukaryota; kingdom Metazoa; phylum Chordata; order Testudines; family Emydidae; genus Trachemys; species Trachemys scripta. Next base: position 283,146,541 of record NC_048298.1, on the reverse strand, counting down.
CAATAGAAGACTCTCCACTGTGCTTCTAAGGTAATACTTGATTTTGTCACAGTTCCCAAAGAGCCTGGGGAATGACAAAACCCTGCTATGGAGAACTAGGTTGTGAGCAGGTGTCTTACCCAACCTAATCTAATACAAAGGCCAGTGTTGGGTAGAATCAAAAATCACCACCTTTCTGAAGTAAAGAAAGGAATTAACAATAAGATAAAGTTCAACTCAACCTTTCCCCCTCAGGCTTTTCCTAAACTAAGATTTAAAAATGTATTGTTGGATCATGTTAGCTAGCTTGATCCAACTCTAACTCATGTCTTCTAAAATCCTAGTCAAGACAGGCAAGTATGGTGTTTGTTAGAGCAAGCTAGCTAACATGACCTAACTCCATACTTAAAGTCTCATTTAGAGGTAATGTTCTGTCTCACTGAGTTAACAGAACATTCTTAACTCTTTCCAGAATCATCAGCTGCAAACAGTGTTTCGCTCACAGTTCCCACCTGTCAGAACTGGTCACCCCATCTCAAAAAAGATATTGAAATTGGAAAAGGTACAGAAAAAAGCAACAAAAATTGTTAGGGGTATGGAACAGTTTCCATATGAAGAGAGATTAAAAAGACTGGGACTGTTCAACTTTGGAAAAGAGACAACTAAGTGGGGTTATGATAGAGGTCTCTAAATCATAATGAGTATGGAGAAAGTAAATAAAAAGTGTTATTTATTCCTTCTCATAACACAAGAACTAGGGGTCATCAAATGAAATTAATAGGTAGAAGATTTCTTCACACAATGCCCAGTTAACCTGTGGAACTCTTTGTCAGAGGATGTTGTGAAGGCCATAACTAAAACAGGGTTCAAAAAAGAACTAAAGTTCATGGAGGATGGGTCCATCAATGGCTATTAGCCAGGATGGGCACAGATGCAAAACCATTCTCTGAAGTGTCCCTAACCTCTCTTTGCCAGAAGCTGGGAATGGACAACAGGGGATGGATCACTTGATGATTACCTGTTCTGTTCATTTCCTCTGAAGCTTCTGGTATTGGCCATTGTCGGAAGACAGGATCCTGGGCTAAATGGACCATTGGTCTGACCCAGTATGGTCGTTTTTATGTTCTTTTTAGGACAATGTATGGAAAGCATTGTTTATAAAACTGTGCAGAAAACGTATACATCCCACTTTTAACTCCTTTTGTGAGATCCTGCCCCCATTTAAATCAACGTGAATTGTGCCATTGACTTGAATGGGGCTCAGAATTTCACCCCGAGAGTAGAATTCTAGAAATTCTTAGTGTTAATTAACTTTCTCTTCATCAACAGTATTTAAATACTGAGATGTCCAGCATCAAAGTATAAATGGAAATACTCACGCAAGGGTATTTTATATTAAGTTTAAGAAATATTAAAGGAAGAGTTGACATCTGTCAAAATTTGAAATCAGTGAGAAGTAGAAGGAAAATCTATTACTAACTTAAAATTTTACTGCACTTAGAAGGAACAGAGAGTTTCTTTAGCTTAACTAACATTTTGAAGTAAAACTTAAGATACCTTTAGGACGAAAGACATCACACTGATTTTGCCTGGAATGGACACTGTACATCTGAACATTAATTATGTCAGTCAGTCTTATAACACTCTTCATGTGAACATATCAATCAGAGCAAATCAATAAAAAGCCAGTTCAAAAAATGATGTTTTAAATTTGGATTAAAAGTTTGGTAAAGGCTCAGCATCAGCCTTTCAAAGGAATACAGTTCACAAATAAGGGATAAAGTGTGCCGAAGAACTTGTCTCAAATGAGATCATTCTAACTCAGAAGAGTCAACCAGTCCTTATCGCTGTGGAAAACTTTACTGAAAATTACAGTAACCAAATGCATGTGAAGTTTTTGTTAGTTTTTAGCCAAAGCTTCCTCAAGATGGGATTATCCCTACATCACAGTTAAATTAGATGGGCCAGATTGTTGTCCTAAATTCATATTTAGATAGCTAAAACAGATTCTGCTGTGGGAAAGCACCTAAGCAGGTGTTTAAGTCCATCCTTATTTAGGAAAGCATTTAAACACACAAGAACAGCCACACTGGGTCAGACCAATGGTCCATGTAGCCCAGTATCCTGTCTGTGACAATGGCCAGTGCCAAATGCTTCTGGCCATCGGCGGTTTAGGGACACCTGGAGCATATGATTGTGTCCTTGACCATCTTGGCTAATAGCCATTGATGGATCTATCCTCATTGAACTTATCTACATTTTTTTTTTAACCCAGTTATACTTTTGGCCTTCACAACATCCCCTGGCAATGAGTTCTACAGGTTGACTGTGCCTTGTGTATAGAAGTACTTCCTTATAGAATCATAGAACTGGAAGGGACCTCGAGAGGTCATCTAGTCCGTTCCCCTGCACTCAAGGCAGGACTAAGTATTATCTAGACCACCCTTGACAGGTGTTTGTCCAACCTGCTTTTAAAAAGCCCCTATGATGGAGATTCCACAGCCTCACTAGGCAATTTATTCCAGTGCTTAACCACTCTGACAGTTAGGAAGGTTTTCCTAATGTCTAACCTAAACCGCCCTTGCTGCAATTTAAGCCCATTGCTTCTTGTCCTATCTTCAGAGGTTAAGAAGAACAATTTTTCTCCCTCCTCCTTGTAACAACCTTTAATGTACTTGAAAACTGTTATCGTGTCCCCCTCTCAGTCTTCTCTTCTCCAGGCTAAAACAAACTCATTTTTTTTCAATCTTCCCTCATAAGTCATGTTTTCTAGACCTTTAATAATTTTTATTGCTCTTCTCTGGACTTTCTCCAATTTGTCCACATCTTTCCTGAAATGTGGTGCCCAGAACTGGACACAATACTCCAGTTGAGGCCTAATCAGAGCAGAATAGAGCGGAAGAATTACTTCTTGTGTCTTGCTTACAATACTCCTGCTAATACCTCCCAGAATGATGTTTGCTTTTTTTGCAACAGTGTTACGCTATTGACTCATATTTAGCTTGTGATCCACTATGACCCCCCAGATCCCTTTCTGCAGTACTCCTTCCTAGGCAGTCATTTCCTATTTTGTATATGTGCAACTGATTGTTTCTTCCTAAGTGGAGTACTTTGCATTTGTCCTTATTGAATTTAATCCAAATTACTTCAGACCATTTCTCCAGTTTGTCCAGATCATTTTGAATTTTAATCCTATCCTCCAAAGCACTTGCAACCCTTGTTTTAAACCAGCTGCTTGTTAATTTCATCAAGTGACCCTAGTTCTTGTGTTAAATGAAGGGATAAATAACACTTTTTCTCCATATCATTCATGGTTTTATAAATCTATATCATATCCCCCTTAGTGGTCTCTATTCTAAGCTGAACAATCCCAGTCTTTTTAATATCTTCTCATATGGAGGATGTTCCATCCCCCTAATCATTTTTGTTGTCCTTCTCTGCACCTTTTCCAATTCTTATGGTTTCTTTTTGAGATGGGTGTCTAGAACTGTACACAGTGTTCAAGGTGTGGGAGTGCTGTGGATTGATATAGTGGCATTATTATATTTTCTGTTTTATTATCTATCCCTTTCTTAATGGTTCTTAACATTCTGTTCGCTTTTCTAACAGCTGATGCACATTGAGCAGATGTTTTCAGAGAATTATCCATGATGACTCCAAGGTCTTTCTTGAGTGGTTACAGCTAATGTAGACCCCATTGTTTTGCATGTATAGTTAGGTTATTTTTTCCAGTGTTCATTACTTTGCATTAATCATAATTGAATTTAATCTGCCATTTTGTCAGCCACACCCATCTGGTGTGATTCTTCACAGTCAGCTTTGAACTTAACTATCTTGAACAATTTATATCATCTGCAAATTTTGCCATCTCACTGTTTACTACTTTCCCCAGATAATTTATGAATATGTTCAACAGCACTTTTCCCAGTGCAGATGCTTGGGGGACCCTGCTATGCACCTCTCTCCATTGTGAAATCTGATCATTTATTCCTACTCTTTGTTTCCTATCTTTTAATTAGTTACTGATTAGTAAGAGGCCCTTTCCTCTTATCCCATGAGAGCTTATTCTGCTTAAGAGCCTTTGGTGAGGAACACTGCCAAAGGCTTTCTTAAAGTCCAAGTATACCATATCGACCAGATCACCCATGTCTACATACTTGTTTATCTCCTAAAGAATCCCAATAGATAGATGAGACATGATTTCCCTTACAAAAGCCATGCTGACTCTCCCCCGACATATCATGTTTATCTATGTGTTTGATAATTTTTTGATAAATTTGTTCTTAACTGCTTCAATGGGGCTTAAGCACATGCAGAAAGCAAAACATGTGCTTAACTGCTTTGCTGAACAGGGTGGCTTTTCTGAATTGTGGCCTAAAAGAGAGCTGAATTTTAGAGCTTCTAAACACCTCCCAAAGTCCCAGATGTGTAGGTGCTTCTATGACAGGGACTGGCAACCTTTGGCATGCAACCCATCAGGAAAATCTGCTGGCGGGCCGAGATGGTTTGTTTAACTGTAGCATCCGCAGGTTTGGCCGATCGCAGCTCCCATTGGCCGCGGTTCACCGTTCCAGGCTAATGGGGGCTGCAGGAAGCGGCATGGGCTGAGGGATGTGCTGGCCACCGCTTCCCGCAGCCCTCATTGGCCTGGAACGGTGAACTGTGACGGGCCACGTGCCAAAGGTTGCCGATCCCTGTTCTATGTCTATGTATCCCATTATAAGCTTGGTTGGAGGAGCAACATTCCATGACATTTCAGCAGGAAATGCCAATTTTCTCTCAAAGACCTCCATGAGGTAGGGAAGTGTTATCATCCCTGTTTTACAGATGGGGAATTGAAGCAGAAAGAGAGTGATTTGTACTGTGTCACACAGGAAGTCTATGGCAGAACAGGGAATTGAACCTAGAGCTCCTCCAGCTTAGGCCAGTTCCCTGGCTACTAGCCAGTCTTTCCTCCTGTTGTAGGTGTCTAGCAGTACTGATAATCAAGAGGCTTTTAATTAGGTGCCAACCTTGAGGCACTCAGGTTTGAACATTTTGACATCAATGTCCTTGTGCATGTGTGTGTTAAGCAAAAAGCAAAAAAACAGAAAAAAATAAATTGCCTGTGTATGTTAGCATTTAAATTGTTCCAACTAGATCAGGGATCAGCAACCTCTGGCATGCGACTCGCCAGGGTGCTTTCTCTGGCGGGCCAGGCCGGTTTGTTTACCTGCCGCGTCCGCAGATTCAGCCGATCGCAGCTCCCACTGGATGCGGTTCGCCGCTCCAGGCCAATGGGGGTGGTGGGAAGGGGTGGCCAGCACATCCCTCGGTCCACGCCACTTCCTGCCACCCCCATTGGCCTGGGACAGCGAATCGTGGCCAGTGGGAGCCGCGATCAGCCAAATCTGCGGACGCAGCAGGTAAACAAACCATCCCGGCCCGCTAGGGTAAGCACCCTGGTGAGCTGCGTGCCAGAGGTTGCTGACCCCTGGTATAGTCACCTGTGCAAAATGAATGCCAAGTGCTTGTTAAATGCTCCTATACTGACTTAGCACAGTTTTAGCTCCAGTTTTCAAATGTGTAATAAATAAATACACAAGATTCAAGGTAGTGGAGAATCAGACCCTGTGTATTTTTGTTTCCAGCTATATCTCAGTGGCTTTTGATTTGCTCCCAAAATCACTCTAAATCTGGGACCAATATTCAGCACATGGAGATGTGGCCTCCCTCAGAGATTGACTGGGAGGGAACACAACCCTGCCTGTTGGGCAGAGCCAGGAATGCCACACCTTGCCCTCCAGAAGCAAAGGTGCGGGACAGGAAGAGGAAGTATAAAAGTCTGGCCCTGCAGCTCAGTTGGGATGGAGCCACCAAGGGAGACAAACTCATCCTGCTAGCAGCTGGAGCCCGAAGAGGACCCCAAGGTACCGGAACACTGGCTGACCAAGATGCTGAGTAGCTGCCAAGGATGCCGCGTGAGGACTGGCTGGAGCTTCAAGAGCCACCATCTGACTGAGACACTGACAAGCTGCTGGGGCTGCTACTGGCCACCTAGCCTGGGGAGACGGAGGACAACTACAACATGGAGGTACCAAACTCCAGGGACGTAGGAAGTAGCCCAGGGAAACTAGAGACTGTCTGGTTGAGTGTTGGCCTGATACTAGGTCAGTGTGTTGCGGGCAGAACCCCGCTGACCCAGTGCCAGACCACTCCACCACTATTAGGGTCCTGGGCTGTGATGTGATGGAGTCAGGTGGGCCCGTGTCCCCATACCCCACGTCATCTGACCCTTGGGGTGGAAGCCTCCCTACCTTTAGGCCAAGAGGCCCGTGTTAGGCTATCATCCGCCTAGCTGGGACGCTAGACTATGTTTGTACTCACCCCTGCCGGAGCCCCTAGACTGTGTTGGTGCTCACCTCTGCCAGAGCCCCTGAACTGCTTGCTCCCCTGCCCTGATAAGGGTCCAGCGCTTATAGACTTTGTTGCTCTGACCTGACTACAGGCCAGAGCCTTCTAACTATTTGCTGCCCCAGCCTGACTGAGGGCCTGGGGCTCATGGACTGCTTTACTGCTCTACCTGGCCCAAGGGCCTGAACACTAGGAACAGCTAATTCCCCCTGCTGAGATCACCTTTACAGGTGCGTGACTACAAGGAGGATGGCTTCCCTCAGAGATTGACAGGGAGGGATGACCATTCACCCTTACAATGGGACATTTTTTTTCAGAAAGTTACCAACAGAATAAGTTTGGATATAATGGTAAAATACGACTATGTGTTGAAGGTGAGTGCATTAATTTAATACATGAGCTATAACAACCTAGGCTACTGCTAATCCCCACCTCTAATCCCAATCCTTTTACCTTCATAGCACTACACGGTCTGTACTGCATCTATACATGTGTCCATGTCTGCTGATGGTAGCTGCTACTTTGTGTTCCTTTCAGATTCATGCCAGCTAGACAGAAGTGATGGAGACTTTAACTTCTGTTCTTTCTTGTTTTAGCTTATTTTAAAATAACCTATTCAGACTCATGATAAACTAGTACACGTTGATTATGGAAAATGTAATATTCACATGGTAACATTTAGAATTCCGCAGTCTCTTCCTCACACAGCTTTAAAATAAGTCTGTTCACGTTAGGAAAATTGCCTAGTGTTGTGAAAGGAGTCAGCAGTGGATCCCTGGTTTCTCTGCCAGAAGAGGGGGACAAAACTATTTTTCTAATTGAATGCATCACATATCTGCTTGCACAACCCAGAGTGCAATTGTACAGAATAATAGCTTGGTCTGGACTGAGGCCTCCTTCTTCCTCCCATGCCAACAAAAAATAAATTAACCACAGGGACTGTCTTATTCCTGATATGAAATAGCCCGTGAACTCATGATATATTTTTTCTCTTGTTAAATTTATTCATGTTGCACTTTGGGATTAAAAAGAAGTAGTTAATTTTTTTGTCAAAACTTTTTTTAACATAAAAAAGGCTTTTAAACTGAAACAAAAATTTTGATTAAAGTTTTCATTTGGGGTGAAATTTTGTTTTTTCAAAAAAAAATCGAAGTGTTTAGTTTTCAAAAATTGCTTTGGCTTTTTCTCTTTCCTTTTCTTTCTTCACACCTCCTCCTTTCCAGTGACAAAATATATTTTGGTTTTCATTTACTCAAAATACCTAAAAAATCCGTCAAAACTTACACATTAAATAACAATAATAATTATAATAAAATCTTTGATATATGGCTTTTTTTAACAAGTTCTAGTATAAAACATTTTTCATCCTTTGGAGCATTTGATCCCCTAAGCCATTTAGTATGTCAGAAACTTCAGTCTGGTTAATTTCAGGGAAGTACCATTTGACTAATAATTCACAGTATTATTTATATGTGTAAAATATTAAATGTTTTAAGCTGTGCAAGACCCTAAACATATATACATTGGTGTCGTTTCACTGAATTTTGGAAAAAGCAAATTATCAGAGTGATGATATTATTCTATTTTATTATTTCTTTCACAGTGGTGGAGGCCTGGAGGCCCTAGCTGACGTCAAAGCCCCATTTGACAAATGAATAGTAAGGATATGTTTACACTGCAATCATAGTTGTGATTGCACCACATCCAGACATACCCATGCTAGCTTTGATCTAGCTAGCTCTGGTATCATATCAGTGAAGCTGCAGTAGTGCAGGGTGTACAATCCCACCCAAAACCGTCAGGCCTTCCTCAGGCTGCCAGTCCATCCTGCTGACCATGCTGCCATGGCTTCACTGCTATTAGTATCTGAGTAAGCAAGACTGGAGAAGAAACAAGCACAAAGGCAAAAGGGACTTTCCCTAAGGTTACACAGCAGGTCAGTGTCAGAGTTTGGAATAAAAGCCTTGGTTTCTTGGATCTCACTGCTGAGCTCTATCTGCTGGAAAATGCTATCTCTCCAATCATAAAATGTATGCTAGCCGCCATGCCATGACTTCTCTTTAATAGTTTGCTTAATCACAGACTGGCACCTCTGTTTGAACATTCTCATTTGAGTATGTATGGCTCAATTTTCAGAAATGTATGTGTGTTCACAGCATATATTTGGGTGCCTAATTTGCAATAGAATATTCAGACATATAAATGGCCAGTTAGACACCAGTTGTCATTTGGGTGTATAAATATCAGATATGCATGCAATTCTAGTAAATTAGATGCACCGTTGTACATGTGTATTAGAAAAACAGGCCCACAGTATTGCAAGCAAGGTGGGGAAAAAGTCAGAACATATGAATCATTTTAGCTTATGAGCATAGTTCTCCGTTGTCAATTCTAGTTCTGTTTGTCATCAGACAAAGACACACAAGACAGTAAGCCATTAGAGGTCTGCATTCTTCTATCCCCACGAGGACCTTTTTAAATAGGCAAATTGATTTTTGCATACAAAGTAGTAAAGTACTTCCGATTCCTTACGTTCAGTTCCCCATGGTGCTTGGTAAGGTGAGTTGTTTGTCTGACTTATTTAAGAATAGATCTGGAAAAAAACTAATGCCTTTAAAGCCCTGCCTCAAGAACAGAGTGCAGTATAAGACACTCAAATAAATGTCTGCATTCCCTAGGGAAGGCTTCCTGTACATACATTTCTGATTTACACACAGAAGTGATATAATGAAACGATTTGTGATATACTGTGCATAGAACTTTTTAGATAAGTATTGAAGCTGCTACCACAGAAAGAAAAACAAGGAAGAACTAGTAAGAATGTCTGATATTTCAGATCAAGCAAAAAAGAAAGATGGATTTACGGTGCCTAACTTTAGGCATCAACATTTGAAAAATTTGGCCACATATTCTGTAAAGCACCATGCACAACTATGGTCCCTATGTAAGATAATAAAACAATAAATAGGCCTGATTCTCCTTTGTCTGTGTCAGTGGGAGGAGAATTATGCCCAATGACCCTAAGCAAATAACATCAAACAAAGCTTATCTTGCAAATTGAGCGCAGCTCGCTAAAACCTAAGATATGTCTCAACTTGGAGACTGAAACTGTTCAACCTCCAGATTGAGACATCCTTGATTTTGGCAGGCTACACACAGTTTGGAGATAAACTTTGATTAATGTTGTTTGCTTTAGAGTTATTCTTCAATAGCTTCATAGGAGTGTGGGTTGCTTAACAAATCGCAGGATGCCTGAAATTAAAAACCTAAATCCAGGCTACGTGTTTTAATAAAAGACCTTATGATGCTGGAAGACCAAGTGCCATCTCATGCTGAGGCCCCAGGCTTAACTGAACACTTACAAATGCATAGCTGGAAATCCATCTTGTTACTTGTGTGTTAGAATTATCAAAATAGATATTACATGTTAAATTGATAAGAATGTGCTTAGTGTTTAGAAAATGCTTGTAGTCTGCTGCATAGATTGATCTCACTTATCATAGAATCATAGGATATCAGGGAGGTCATCTAGTCCAACCTGCTGCTCAAAGCAGGACCAATCCCCAGACAGATTTTTGCCCTAAATTTAGATCCCTAAATGTTCCCCTTAAGGATTGAACTCAACCCTGGGTTTAGCAGGCCAATGCTCAAACCACTGAGCTATCCCCCCGCATCGATTTTGCACTCTGGAATACAGGGGATAAAAATCCCTGACAAGGAGAAACTGAATCGCTTTCATGCTGTTTGAACTATGAGGGGCAAAGATTCCTAAACATAATCAAAGAGATCCCCATGCTACTTTGGCCTGGGTTAGCCCTGAAAGAAATTTTTAAATTGACATATTACTACAACTCTGTCAACTTTTGAGTCGCAGACTGAAACTCATTTGTGTATGTATATCCTCGTTTGCTTTAACCTGTAAATAATTCTCATTTCTTTTTCCTAGTTAGTATACCTTTTGTTAGTTTATTATAGGTTTGGCTACCAGTGTAGTCTGTGGTGTGAGATCTAAGCTACAAATTCATCTGGGGTAAGTGATCTCTTGGGACAGGGAGCAACCTGAATATTTTGTGATCTTTGGTGTAAGTGTCTATTAATCACATATTCCAGTTTGCCTGGGTGGCAAGATACACTGGTGTGCCCAAGGGGACCATCTTACTCCACGGTAAGCCTGTTACAGTGATCCAGGAGTTCATATTTGTTAAAGGGTTGGTGAAATCTAATTATAGAACACACAACCAGTTTGGCGTGTCTGCACTTCTGTTTGACAGTCTGCGCTGAGGTTGGCACTTACAGACGTGAGCCATTCCTGACAGTGTGACAGACCTAACTTTCACAATGGTGCTAAAGAGGAGATCTGCTGAGCAGGCATCTGCCTAAAATCACAGCATTATTGCAACACGCTCAACATGGGGCTAAGCTTTAAACTAATCCTGGAATGTAAGCTGGTACACAGTGCAGCTATCTGCCTATTAAGTAGTGCCTTTCAGGGGCAACACAGGTTACTGGGTTCTCCATGATCTGCTCTGGCTACCTGTTGGTTTCTGAATTGAATTTAAAGTGTTGGTTTTGATCTGTAAACCCCTACATGGGCTAGGAGCTTCCTATTTGACAGCCATACAGACACTGCTGTGATTGGCAGAAGCACTCAAAGCAGAAATTCCTTTGATTAAAAAAGGAAGGGTCTGGCAGGAAAGTGTTTTCCCTCAATCTGAAATAGCCTATGTTTATTTCCCTTCAGGCCACACTGCAAGGTGCATCTATTTTGCATGGGCTGCTCTGGTGAACTTTTAAGGAGAACCAGATTGAGGCTGAAGGGAAGTTAGTTGTGTGTTTCTGTGAGCTTCTTAACTTTGTTTTTGTAATGTATGGAAAGGGTCCAATCACTCCCTTAAATTATTTCATACGTTAATGAATAATCACTGATCTGTTTTATGACACTTCATTTTAATAATCAATTCAGGATTGTTTTAGATTCACTTTATGACCACTAGCTCAATCCACAGTTGAAATTGACATATTTGGTCCTGTTTGTTCACTGTCTACATTTTGTGTGGTCATTTATGCTGTGCAAAGTAGATGTGAAATGGTAGCAGATTGACTGAAGAATTACTCTGCCCAGATATAAATGCTTACCTAAAGTGCAAGGCAGTGAAGAATTAGGCCCTTTGTTTGCTAACAGGCCATATATTTTGTATATTACATCAACTCATTGCAACACCAGTTTTGGGAGGTAAGGAGATTTATTATAAAAAAAATCTACAACATATTTTAGTGATACAACATACAAATTTACTGATGTTAGCATTAGTCTTCAGCACTGCAAGCAAAACAAAGATGTACAAATAATATAGATGACTTTAATGAGTATTGCATGGCTAAATCCCTATGCAACACTTGCAGCATTTTAAGGTAAATTATTGTCGAAGCCTCTGGAAGAAACCTTGAAAAAACACACAATAATACGCCTGTTCTACAAGATGAACGTTTTCCATGCTTGCCCTCCACTTCTCTTACCTGTCTCAATTATTTATCCAATTCTTAAAAGCTTGAATACAAAAATTTCAGGAGGCAACTTATTAAAAGTAGGCTTAACCTAGATATAAGTTATTAACATAAAACAAATTAAATATGTCTCATCCATTCCTCTTTCTTTTTTGTCCATTGCAACATTATTCTAGAGTAGTTCTTCCACTCAGTGGAAATCAATGACTACAGTAGTTCCTAACGATTGTGAACTGTACTCCTATACATCCAAACATCCACTGTAGCTCCTATCTCTTCGTTATCTTCCCCAATGGCCTAAAATACACATCTGAGAGCAGAATGAGGGTCTATATTGCTATGGAACACACAACAAGAAAGGCTTCAGAAAATGAGCAATTTTCCAACATGCCCACCTGAGAAATATGGGAAAAGTAAACATGTAACCCCTCAAGCAGAGAAGATATGGTTGAGATCCTAGTTCCACTGAAGTTAATGGCAAAGTTTCCATGGTATAGGTGACCCAGACACAGGATACTATTAAACCAGCTTGGATGCAAAAAGTCTTCTCTATGATATAACAAAAAATGAGAAACCTTTGATTCATTTTCAGTGTGATGAAGCTTCCATGATGGATTTAAAAGAACTCTGTGACACAGTCAGATTCAGAACATAACATCCACTCCCTACACTTCTGCATTAGCACCAGAGATCGTAGTAGATCTTCCCTATATCAAGGCAATTAGTGAAGAAGAAACGGGAAGGGAGTATGTTAGGTAACCAATGTAGTGATGTCTGAGGAAAATAATTATACCAGTCTCTTGCCAGGCTATTTATAATGGTCTATCACCGTGTTTCCCAAACTTGGGATGCCGCTTGTATAGGGAAAGCCCCTGGTGGGCCCGGCCAGTTTGTTTACCTGCCACATCTGCAGGTCCGGCTGATCACGGCTCCCACTGGCCACAGTTCGCTGCTCCAGGCCAATGGGAGCTGCTGGAAGCGGCGTGGGCCAAGGGACATAATGGCCACCACTTCCAGCAGATCCCATTGGCTTGGAGCTGTGAACCGCGGCCAGTGGGAGCCGCGATTGGCTGGACCTGCGGATGCGGCAGGTAAACAAACCAGCCCAGCCTGCCAGGGGCTTTCCCTAAACAAGCGGCGTTGCAAGTTTGGGAAACACTGATCTATCAGATGTACCACACACTAGGACATGTCTGAAAACATGCTAAGGTCTAAATAAACAGCAGTGGGCAGTTTCTTTTTGGACCCAGCAAGAAACTGAGTGTGAGAATGCAAATCAGCAGTTTGGTTATTATTACATTACCTACTGTACCCTGCTGTAATACTTCAGCACAAACCCTATCCCCACAACATGAATCTATGACTGGCTTGACATTCCTTGAACAAATAAATTATCAGTTCCCCATATTGTCAAAGTCATGACCCTGGAGTAAAGATTCCAAACCATTACATTACTTGTAACCCATTCCTTTCCCCAAGTTATCACCATCATTACACATATCATTATGGGAAATGGGAGTTACATATCTAAAAATCACACACAGTCATTTAGAAATTCAAGAGTTAAGATTATGAATTTTATCCTATTACTGTTTTCTTTTAATTCATCTGATAACCCAGAAAACCGAGCCCCTCTGTTTTATCCTCTCTGAAAGGAACTTCATATTTATTTTCTTCCAAAAGCCTACAGCTATCTTGACTATTTCTAAGTAAAAGAGACTAGAAACCAAATCACTCCCAGATGAAAAAAAAATATCTAAAGCACCACAACACGAACAACACTGTAACTCAGGGGCTGTGGGGTTTATACTTACAAAATATTTATCCTTAGATTTAAGTAAACATGTGGGAATATGTCAAAGGATGACTGACTGGTGGAAAGCACTGAAACAGGAATGCAAAGAAGGGACATAAATCTACCAAGATGGGAAAAGGAACAAGGCACAAAGTTACAACAGTGAGTTGTGCAGAAACACAGAGGGAGAGGGTAGGGTGGAGAAGACATGGGCAGAGGAAAGTAGAGTAGATGGAATCTTGAAGAAAAGAGTTGCTTGTGAGAAATGAAGAGGGGGCACAAAATGGGGAAAAGACTAGAGAATAATTGCTATAGAAGAGAGAGAAACTGTAGAAATATAGAACCCTCATCCCCAACAGTATAGGAGACATGAATGAGTTGATTTGAATGAAGTGAGAGTACCCAAATCTTTCCCTCCAAATTTGTACCACACCTTGGAGGAAAGTAGGACATAGTTGGCTAGTTTTGATAAGAAAGCACTGTTCAGTGCTATGCATTTGCTGTTTGCAGCCTCAACAGGAATCAAAGGAGTCAAAATACTTCAAGAAGAGTTCTTCTCGTGGTATTTCAAGCTCAGCTAGCTGCAGGAAATATTCAAAATATTATAAGGGAGATAGTTGAGGGACAGGAAGTAGAACAACAAAAGAAGTGACAAAGTTGTTGCTTTCTGATGCCTGTTCAATGCTCTAGGTCAGTGTTTCCCAAACTTGGGACGTGGCTTGTTTAGGGAAAGCCCCTGGTGGGCCGGGCCAGCTTGTTTACCTGCCGCGTCCACAGTTCCGGCTGTTCGCGGCTCCCACTGGCCACGGTCTGCTGCTCCAGGCCAATGGGAGCTGCTGGAAGTGGCGCAGGCCGAGAGATGTACTGGTTGCCACTTCTAGCAGCTCCCATTGGCCTGGAGCAGTGAACCGCGGCCAGTGGGAGTCGTGATCAGCCGGACCTGTAGACGCGGCAGGTAAACAAACTGGCCCGGCCCCCCAGGGACTTTCCCTACACAAGCGGCATCCCAAGTTTGAGAAACACAGCCTTAGGTGAAAAGTGTTCTCTGAGTTCCTAGCAGACAAGGATCTACAGCTCAAAAACATCTCCACAGTTGACCTTTATAGTTGCCTCAGCATAGGGACCTAGGAATGAATTAAGCTCTTGCTGCTAGAGCAAGTCCTTCCAGGTCTAAGATTTATACACATTGATGAGGTAGTTGGGGAAGCTTGTGCTGCACCTAGTCCATAGACAAATAGTTACTACACTACATATACTGTTACACTGTATTTCAATCTATAGGCTGTCAGTTTGTAAACAGATGGACTTCCCATCAGTACTTTACCAAGGATGTTCTGGCCCCGTTTGAAAACTGAAATCTCCCACCATCCCCCCCACCACAAAACAAACAAATTATATAATCTCTACTAAGTACTTTTACAAGGAGACCTTCCTAGTCTTCTCTGAATCTTATTAATTACCTCATCAAATATATCCATCTTGCTTTCAAGCTCTCTATAGAAATAACTACCAGTTTGTTTAACCTTTCCTGACCTATGGATGTTCTTAGATAGATCTTGATTACTTTTAGGTTGCTGAAACTCCTTTCATCAGCAGACTTTTCAGTTACTCACCCATCAATAGAGCAAATATTTCTCCGACTCCATCATACTTATGCATCCTATCATCCAACTGTGTTAATATTTTGTCTAAGGCAGGGTTGAAAACCTTGCATTCAAAAATTTTCAGGATTTGATGACCTTTCATCTTTAGAAGTTTGCTTGGCATTATTTTCCTCCCTTATGTCATTTCTTTTTGAAGTACATGTATATACCTAATGGTTCAGCCTGTGAGCAGCGGCTTCCTTACATGTAATCAGGGCTGGCTCCAGTGTTTTTGCCGCCGCAAGCGATGGAAAAAAAAAAAAAAAGCCACGATCAGCGGCAGCTTTACCACCACCGCTTCATTCTTCGGCGGCCATTCAGCGGCTGGTCCTTCCCTCCAAGAGGTACTGAGGGACCCACCACCAAATTGCTGCCGAAGAGCCGGACGTGCCACCCCTTTCCGTTAGCCGCCCAAGCACCTGCTGCTGCGCTGGTGCCTGAAGCTAGCCCTGCATGTAATGACCACAGAAGACTGTAATTCTGATAAAGGGTATCAAAGGCTACCAAGTAAACCACAAGCCATTTGAATACCAAGATCTAGACTGTGCAGTTTTTTGCTCACGCTGTTAATTTTTGATAGTGTACCACATCTCGGCCAAACCAAAACACCAAAAGCTCAGAAATGTTTGTTTGCAAGCTATCAGCTTCCAATTTATGCTGTGGTTTAAGACTGAGTGAAGACTTTGATCTCATCTCATGTGTTACAAAGATGCTTACCCTGATTTAATAGTTGACTGATTACCTCTGTCCATGCTGACCATCTTGCTGTGCTTTGGTATTTTAATGTAATGCTAGGATGCTTTTTCAACACATCCCACAGGCTAGTAGAAGTGGAAGACAGAGTATAACATTTTTGAGCAATTAAAAAATAGAACAATTTGGGGAACAACCATTACAGCAGCTTCTTCAACAAAATTAAGTTAGTGGTCAGCACATGGTGTGAAATATGCAAACAGATTTACCTACTGAATTTGATTTTGAACACCATTGTGTCATGACTGGGATGAGGGCAGTGAGACCTAGTTGGAGCAGGATTTGGGAGTCAGGCCAAGTCAGGTACCAGGAGATAAGGGTTCAAGATGGGCCAGAGGGCAAACCAAGAGTCAGGAACCAAGTGGCAGGTGGGTATGTTTACCACTAGGTCAGAGTCTGAGACAGGTCAGAGAAGTGAACCAAGAGCCAGGTGTCAGGAGCCCTGCAGGGTCAGATTAGCAGGTGATCAGGGACATGCACAAACAGCAATTGAATAGTGAAGTAGAGGACAAACCAGGGTCAGAAGCTAGACTATAGTCACTATCGCAAGCAGGGTCTGGAGGAGAAATAGGGAGGCAGTCTGTGTTGTTGCCCAGAGAGCTCATCCTTCTTGGCTTCCTGGTTTAAGCACTGGTATCGGCCAATCAGGGGCCACCACTCAGGTCCTCTTGGGTGGTATGTCCTGACTAGCCCAGCCTTCCAATGTCCTCCCATGGGAGCTCAGCCTAAGCCTCCCATGGCAATATGGAGGTGTCAGCAGCCCAGAACCCCCACAATCCCAGATTCCAGCTATGTGGGCTTCTACTCTTCGTATGCTGCAGCCATGTTAGCTCTGCTATTATAGCTCTGTCTCTGCAATCAGGCATATCTAAAATTTCATTTTTTTCAGCTTCTGTAGAATAACCCATCCTTGATGGCGTGGATATCCATCACATCTACAAATCTCTCAGCAGTCTTCATGCCATCTTTTGAAATCTCAACCTACCTTAATGTTCAAGAAATTTGTTCCATTTGGGAGAGGTCTGTAGTGGAATCAAACACAATATAAAAGTATTTAGTTTTCCTAACCTTGTTGAAAATAGTCTGATATAGTTTTTGTATGATTCTATCAATAAATTCATTTTGAATTTGGTTACATAAGTATGTCATCTTTGCAGTACTGGCTTTAATAGTTTCCACATGATCTTTCAATATGCTATCATAGCTTGTGAACAATTACAGTAAACACAAAACATTGCCATTGCGAGGACTGTCTAATTTCTTAAGAACATAAGAACGGCCGTACTGGGTCAGACCAAAGGTCCATCTAGCCCAGTATCCTGTCTTCCAACAGTGGCCAATGCCAGGTGCCCCAGAGGGAATGAACAGAACAGGTAATCATCAAGTGATCCATCCCATCACCCATTCCCAGCTTCTGGCAAACAGAGGCTAAGGACGTCATCCCTGGCTATACTGGCTAATAGCCATTGATGAACCTATCCACTATGAATTTATGTAGTTCTTTTTTAACCCTTTTATAGTCTTGGCCTTCACTACATCCTCTGGCAAGGAGTTCCACAGGTTGACTGTGCATTGTGTGAAAAAATACTTCCTTTTGTTTGTTTTAAACCTGCTGCCTATTAATTTCATTTGGTGACCCCTAGTTCTTGTGTTATGAGAAGGAGTAAATAACACTTCCTTATTTACTTTCTCCACACCAGTCATGATTTTATCTACCTCAATCATGTCCCCCCTCATGCATATCAAGCTGAAAAATCCCAGTCTTATTAATCTCTCCTCATATGGAAGCTGTTCCATACCCCTAATCATTTTTGTTGCCCTTTTCTGAACCTTTTCCAATTCCAATATATATATTTTTTGAGATGGAGCGACCACATCTACACACAGTATTCAAGATGTGGGAGGACCATGGATTTATATAGAGGCAATATGGTATTTTCTGTCTTATTATCTATCCCTTTCGTGACTCCCAACATTCTGTTTGCTTTTTTGACTGCCACTGTACATTGAGTGGATGTTCTCAGAAAACTATCCACAATGACTCCAAGATTTTTTCTTGAGTGGTAACAGCTAATTTAGACCCCATAATTTTATATGTATAGTTGGGATTATGTTTTCCAATGTGCATCATTTCAAACCTCTCAAAGCTAAACACTATTACCTAAGTAAAATATTCAAGAAATGATACACAGAATTGTCACATGTCCTTCTGCATCTGACAGTAGGTTTGCATATCTTTGCCAAACGTGCGACCCTTTTCTAACCATTCTGCAAGTTCCACTCAGTGAGCAATTGCCTCCACATGTTCCTTTGATTGTTCATGTTGACATACTCTCTAGATAAAGTGGAAAAAGTTTGTGAACCCAGTTTCACAGTTCACAACTGAAGATGAGGAGTTTGGTTGGAAAAGCAAGCAAAACGGAACCAGAAGGCAAGAAGTGAGCAGTAAATCAACCAAGATTGTTGGTATAACCTGACATTGCAGTTTTGACAAAACCAAACCCACCTTATTTTAATGCTAGCTTTCTTTTGCATTTGCTAGGCAGAAAGCCTCGTTCTAAATTAACAAAAGGTCTGTTTTCTACCAAAAAACAGGTAAAAGACTCGATCTCTTGTGGCCAACTAGCTGGATCTTCATGCAGGCTCCAGGCACATACTGTTAGAATAACTCAGTGGAAGATCCCTGCATTCCTACAGAAAGTCCTAGAACATGCCACTCTAGTACATAGTAATAAAGATTCTGAGTATCTTGCAATTCTCCCACACTTTCTACACTGTTCATATAACAAAATAAAATCACCTGCTCTTATTTACACTGGTGTAAATCCAGAGTAATATTGTTGAAGTCAATGGAATTCATCCAGATTGATGTTGGTATAACTAATGGCAGAAGTAACCCCATTGTATTTGGGTTACTCTGTATTTGCCCTGGTGTAAATGAGAATAGAACTTGGTGCAATATGTTGTTTATATATAATACATTTAAGTTAATAATACAGTATCACAAAACACTGCAGAGAGACAACCCTAAAATAAATTCCAGTGATTTTCTCAAACAGCTTGTGAACATATTCTATTAGGCTGTAAGAAATAAGGCAGGACTGATCCCTTTATCACTGTTGGCTGACATTGTATTTAATTATAATATTTTGCATGGTTACAATGGCTTTCCTCCACATATTATTTAATCTAGAGAACTGCATCTTCTTCAGCTTGAATAGTGACAGATTATTGAGTTTTAGTAACTAGCTAGGAAGCCGGATTTCAGGTCTTTGCTGAAAACTTGGCATGATCACAGAATGAAGGCCGCTGTGTATGACTAAAGGCCTTATACACATTGTTATCAAAAACTTAAATCCTGGAATATGGAAGTATGCCATTAAATGATATGTCTTCCAGCATTTTGAACAGACTACAGTATATTGTCTACAGTCTTAGTCTATTAAACCATCTGATTTTACACAGAACAGACATTTATAGAAGGTGTGAAAGGGTAGGGAAAAAAGAAGCAGGTTTATGGGGTTGGTTTGACCCATGGAGCAGAGTTTCCATCAACAACTGCAGTTACAGTATTCAGTAAGTGCACAAAGTAATACAATATGTAATGATATTTCAGACCACAGACTATTATCTCAGCTGGCTCTATTATGCATACTCTGGGCTGAATTTGTCCTCATCTATATCTATGCAACTCCAATGACGTCTGTAATTACACAAATGTAAATGTAGCAAGATTTGAACCTATGGTTTCAGTAGGAAAACTAATGAACTGAAGAAAGTGCTTTTAATCCAAAATATAATTTGCTGGGCTATAGATGGACTAGTATAATTTATTATAATTCCATTTGTGTTAAAGAAGCTGAACCTGCATATATTGTCCAAATATAATAACATTACTGCTTAGCATTTATATAATAATGCTTTTCAGCAGAAGATCTTAAAATACTTTACCAAGGATCAAAATCCTTTTTCACAGATGGGAAAACTAAGGCACATAGGGCTAAATTCACAAAAGAACTTAGGTGCTTAACAGCACTGGGATTCACAAAACCACCCCTCATCTGCTGCTGATCCCTGTAAGTGCCCACGTTTTCTTGCTGTCTAAATTTTTGCAGTAAAAGTTCGCTCAGCACCAATGTTTCTTCTTGTGCACTTGTGCAACTGCAGTCTCATGCAAGCCTTCTGGATGAGTCAATCCCAGTGTGAGGCACAGATTGGGAAAAGATAGATGTTCCTCCACTTAACTGACCTGTGGGGCCCGATCTGATAAATGGGACCCGTATGTGAACTCACCCAAAACTGCTGAGGGGTGGGAGCACAACCTCCCTCACAACTTTTAGCCCAGGGGTCAGTTCAAGCCCTCCTTCGCTGAAAGGGAGAATGGACTTGAACAGGGATCTGCTACTTTCTAGGAAAGTGCCCTAAACAGAGAGCTATGGGATATCCTGATGTGGGGCTCCCTCCATCTTTTCTGTTGAAGCTGTTGCACTGTGGCTAAGTAAGGAAAGGGTCATTGGGCCAGCTAGAGCAAGCACAAGCATGAGAATGACTATGACCAGGCAGTGAGAGCACTCCTGTGGGAAGTAGAGGATCCAGGACCCAGTCGGCCTGTTCCAATTACTTTTAAAATTGTTATTCACAGTAGAACAGCTTCAACAGGAGAGCCAGAGTAAGCCCTGTGTTAGAAAATCCCATAGCCTGGCAGGTAGGGCATTTACATGAGAGGTAGCAGATCCCTGTGTAAATCCCTTCTCCCCTCAGGTGTAGGGGGAGGCTTGAACTAGGGAGGTGTCTCTCACATGATAAGAATATAAGAATGGCCCCACTGGGTCAGACCAATGGTCCATCGAACCCATTATCTGTCTTCCGACAGTGGCCACTGTCCCAATTTGGAGGGAATGAACAGAACAGGGCAATTTATCGAGAAATTCATCCCCCGTCATCTAGTCCCAGCTTCTGGCAATACAGCTTCTGGACTACCCTAACCACTGGGCAAAAAGTTATGGGGTGGGGGGGGGCTAGGGCCTCCTACTCCCCAAAATAGCAAAGGTGCCTAGCTTCAAGAGAGGGTTTGAAGCTGAGAATCCAAAGCAGAAGGAGGTGCTGAACTCCCTGAGAGGGATGGGGCTGAGGACACTGCCCTCACTTTGGCATCTCCCATCGGCTAGCTTAGGTGGGGTGCTATCTAGCATGCTGGCTTTTGTGAATCCCACTCTGAGACACCTGGCTCCCTCCATTCATTGTATAGGAAGCCTGAGCACCTACTTCAGGCTTTCCTTAATCCCAGTGATTTTCTAGGCACATACAAGCTAGGTGTGGTGATGATCAGCATTGCCAAATCTATGTTCCTTTGTGAATATAGCCCACAGCATTTACAGCCAAAAATTTCAAACTTAGGTAAAGTCAGGAACCTAATACGTAGGCACATTTCACCTAAATGATTTGCCCAGGGATATATAGGGAGTTAATAGTAGACAAAGAAATATCCACTAGGGTATCTAGCCCATTCTTTATTATTTTGTATTATACTAGCACCTCAGGTTCCCACCCATGATCAGGGCTCCATAGTGCTAAGAATGCACTTAATAAAAGAAAGCCCCCACCCCAAAGCACTTAAAATCTAAACTGCCACGACAAACAGTGGGTAAGAATAGGAAGCATTATTGTTCCCATTTCACAGATGGGACCTGAGGAACAGAGATTAAGTGACTTCCAAGGTCTCTCAGCTAGGATGTGACTAAGCAAGGAATTGAACTCAAGGTCTGCTGGTCCCCAGTCCAGTACCATAGACTATCTTGCTATTTTCTTCACATTTCTTTACTTTCGACCCTGCTATTGGAATTGCTCCCTTTCAACTCTATACTACGATTTATACATGCACATACTTCCCCTCCCCCAGAGATCCACATATAACTGGTCACATATATTTTGTCTCATTCACACTCCTGGAGGAGCCTAGGTATCATTATTGCAGCTCCCTTCCCCATTACAGACAATATGAACTGCATTAGTTGTAAAGGATTGTTGAATGGACAGGCTTGGAGTTGCTGCCACTGTAGAAAAATACTTCCCAAAAGGTTAGAACCTACATTTTACCAAAGAAAACAGCAACGGAAAATGTGAACTGTTGTTTCTGGAATTACAGCTTGCTGAGATACTTGACTGAATCCCTTAATCTTTATAATATTGTCCTATTTTAGCTTTTATATAAGCATCTGCTCATACAAAGTCTGCATCAAACTCCAATCCACGAAGTATTAGAACTGCTTGTAAGACTGATTGACTGAGCTGCAGAGCCCAGGGTAGGAAAATTCAAGAAATAAGCAGCAGAAATATCACTTAAGTCCAGCAAGAACCGGCACTTAGTTACTCATAGTCTTTGCTATTCCAGTTCTTACAGATAAGACTTTTCTACTACCAGCTTGTTTCTAATATGTATGAACAAAATGGTGTCAAGAAATGTAGCTAGATTGGTGTAATTTTTTTTAAGTGCTAGGCATATTGATTGAGGCCATCTTAGGGAAAATACTATAATGGTAGTTGTGCTACATGGCTTTGAAATCAATTAGACTTGACGGCTTGTCTCATGTGACACATTTAATGGAACAGATTGATCTGTTTTGTGCAAGGTAAGTACTTACAATTAAGATTTGATTTTGTTATGTTATCAGCAGTGAAATGAGAGTATGAGAGAAAGAGAGCTAGCACTCTCCTTTAAAGAATTAAAATAAGGCCACAAGTTTCTTTAAAAAGAAGCTGCAGTCATGATTTAAAATGGTCCTGCAATACTTTTGTATTTTTGAAATACTTCAAAAATAGTGGGATAGGCAATTAAGAAGAGGTGGTGGTCAAGAGGTCATAGAATACATAAAAGGGAGGAAAGCCAAAAGCTATAATCTGATAGGCACAAACCAAGCTGTTTTTATCCTACGCTAAATCTCTATGTCTACTACAACTTGTAATCATGTTTGTAGCCAGTTAATGACATGGATTTCCCAGAATTCACTGATGCATAGTTGGGCAGTTGTAGATGCACAATTATGGTTGACACATGGTGGGGGGAAATGTGCCACTGACTGGTTACAAAAACCACAGATCCACTGGTAATGTAGGCACAGCTTATTAACTGGTGAATGCTCAACTTAGTCCCATGTTGGAAAAAAAATCCATTTAGTAAAAGGGATTTGATGTTTTACTAGTTTGTCATTGTTTTAAGTGACAAGACTGTAAGTCCTCTCAACTTACATAGCTTCCAAGCTCTCAGGTTTCACTGAGTGTAACATAAATATGCTGGGTAAATTACATGACAAACCTTGTTTTTCTTTGTTTCCTGTGTTTTAATTCATGGGCTGTAGGGTTTGCCTTTCTGTTTTTCAGAAGCAATGACATAGCAGAGGACAGAAGGATCCATCTTGAAAAAATGTTTTAGGTTAATCGCCATTTTATAAATAAAACAAACAGAGATTCAGCTTCTTTGGGGAGACTAAGTAACTGCTGGCGGTTCATAATTCAGCTTTTGAATATTGAATCTTACAGTTTTAAAACAATTATATTCTGAATACAGCATACACCCTCCAATACAACCATTAATTAGGAACCCATGAAGGAGAAAAGGTAAAATTGGCACAAATGATTAATTTTAAAATACAACTAGACATCATGTCCTCTCACCTGAAACAGAACAAAACAACAAATAATTGCAGCAGGAGTGGAAATTGCAGAATACTACCCTCACTGAACATAGGTTGCTTGAAATAAAAAAAAAGGTGACGTTAGCATTTACTTTGGTACTTGAAACTTAATGAACACATGAAATTATCTTCCTACTATTCAAGTACCACCCACCTTTATGTTGGATGACAGAGGTTATCAAGACCTCTTACTCCCCTAATGTTAATTTTGAAGAGGCAAGCATTTTAAGGACAGATCTGATCTCCGAAAAACCTTTTTCTTTAAACAAATAATAGCAATGATTAAAGTCATACATGAAAATGTATAAAAATCATTGCAGTACTAATTTATGACAGGTAAGATAAGGAAGAGCTACTTTCTGGCAACTTAGGTCCTGATCCTAGAAGATACTCTTCAAAGACACACAACCATCTTTGCAAGGTTGTATTGGCTGCAGTGGAGTTCTGCAAGAATCCATTCACACCTCTGGATGCAGGTTCAGAGCCTTAGGCAAGGAAGTGAAGAATGACATTAGCTATATTGGCTAAGAGTCTGATACAGAGCTGATTAAAGTAAATGGGAAGATTCCCATTCACTTCAGTGAGCTTTGGATCAGAAACCAAGTCAAGAGATTATAAGGAATATCAATCCTTATCAATTCAAGACATGGGTTGATTGCTTATGGGGATTTGTAAGTATTTCTTTCCCGTTATACAGCATTGCAAAATTGTATGGACACATGTTAGATTTTCCAAGAAGTCCCACAAAAACACAACAACAAATGCACCAAAAATTTCAATATGGTCATGATTGCTTGGAATGTTTATTGTAATATGGGGGGAAATATCATCTGTTCTCTTGCTCTGTGTTGTAAATACAAAAAGTAGATTCATCCCCTACATAACACTTGCTTTATCTTTCTCCTTTAGATAAATAAATACATTAAACTATAATCATGCATATATATAACACAACATTTTGAACAACAATTTTTGGGACAAAGTCAGTTATGGAGTAAGTGGGTGTAGTTGCACTGAAGTCAAGTGAAATGGAGCCAGAATTAAATGATGAAAGCTTTCCCATTACATCTTTTTTCCCACTTGTGCAAGACTGATAAATGCAAGCAAAATATATTATAAACTGTAAGGCTTTCTATTCGTCTATCCAGGTTTTCAGACCATGATCAGCACTGTGGTAGCCAAACACATGGTTTTTCTCTTTATAAAAGGGACAGACAGGAAATTCATCTTGAAGATGAGGCAATTATCCATATAGGAAGTGGTTCCAAAGTGATTGGGTTGAAATACTGTCTGAGCTGTGTGGTTTCTGCAAGGAATCTGAGGGCCAGATTTCACTTCCACTGAAGTTAATGGGATCCATTCCATTGATTTCAATGAGAGCTGGATTAGCCCCTAAAAATGGCATCATTTAATAATAGACTAACTAGCAATTGTTGTGCTCCAAGGGCTAGATTCCCAAAGGAATTTAGGTACATTGATGCTCAGCATCACCACACCTACCTTCTAGGAGCCTAGAAAATCATTGTGATATACAGCATCTGATCTAGACACCTAGGCTTCCTTTACAATGAATGAAGGAATAGAGGCGCCTTAGACTATGATTCACAATAGTCAGCAGGCTAAGCAGCTCTCTACCCAATCTAGCCACTGGGAAGTGGAAAGGTGAGGGACCTGTCCAAAACTCTCAGGGAGTTTGGTGCCTAAATCTAGACCTTTCTCTGCTTGGGATTCTTAGCTACAAATCTTCTCTTGGCATTAAGCTACTACGCCATTTTTGCAAGAAGCAGGAGATGGGAGGACCTCCCTCCTAACTTTTAGCTCAGTGGTTAGGATACTGACCTGGGATGTGGTTTTGGAGCATGGGGACTGGATTCTGGGTCTCCCACGTGAGTGCTTTAACCACCAGGCTATAGCATCTCTCTCTCTCTCTCTCAAAATGACTCAGTATTTATCCAGAGTGCAACAACTTCAGCAGGAAAGACTGAGGGAACCCTGCATCAGAATAGCACACTGGTTAGGGCCTTCATCTGAGATGGAGCAGATCCCTGTTCAAATACCTTTTCCCCATCAGGTGGAAGGGGGACTTGAAATGTTTGTGGGGCTCTCCCATATTCCAGATGAGTACGCTATCCATTGAGCTAAAAGCTATGGGGGAAGGCCTCGTCCCCCGAGCCATTTTTGTGTGAATTTACCTATGGGGGCCCAATCCCATAAGCAAGTTCTGAGCACACTTATTAGATCAGACCCAATAAGTGAATTAGGTCAAGGAACACCTGTGTTGCCCCAGTTTGTGCATTGCTCTGGGGCTTAGGCACCCAGTTGCCTAGAGTAGGACTTCAGAGTGTATGCCTACAGGCAGAAACAGAAGGTGTTCTTACTGCAAAAATGTAGGCAGTGAGTGAGTTTGGGCACTTGCAAGGCTTGGCAGTAGCTGAATGGGGGTTTTGTGAACCCCAGTGGGACCAGATTCTGGGATTTATGTACCAAAAGTGGCAGTTAGGTCCCTTAATACTTTTGTGAATCTAGCCCCTAAATGTTACCTTTCAAGTTAAAAACACACTTTGTGTTTTAAGCATAATTTGTTTACTGTATGGCTTGTTATTAACAGCAAAACCACAATGTGGTACAAAGAAGAAAACACTGTGACACTCACTTGTGTGCTTTACTGTTATCCTTCAGTGACTGTATAATTGCTGTTTAGTTAATACGCTTAAATGCCAGTGAAGAATATGCTTTTACATATAGCATATTAATGACAATATCTAGGGAAGATTTGCTTCCAAATGAGAGACAACCCAAAAGAAACATTGCAGTACAAATTATACATAAAATAACTATTTTTCTCTCTGTGCAATCAAAAATTGAATACTGTGTGGTTATTTTCATCAACACACTGTGGTACTGTAAAATGAAAATAACAACTTCATTTGATTCATAGCAGATGCTGGCGACATAAACCTACACACCTGTGGAGAGTAGGATGCAGTAATCCCACTGTGATTAAGGAGATGTATTCTTGCAGCTCTGCAATCAGAATGGATTGTTTACCTTTTCTATGAGGTCTGCAATTAATCATCCGGGCTTGATCTGTTTGATACCAAATGGATTTAGCGACCCACATTGTTTAAGTAGTAGGTAGGCTCATACAATGCTTATTGTGTCTCACATTAAAAGGCACTACCACAGAGCACGCTATGGTATTTATTTTCTTGCATAACCTGCTATCTATTTGGACAGAAAATAGCACTGTTGTGAATAGAAAGAGATAACCATGGAAATTCTATCTGAAAAATAGATGCTTCTAAGTTACCATTCCTGTGCTGAATAAGTAATTTTCTTTTATACAATGCCTTTTATGTGTATTGCATTTCAAAGTCCTTTAAATAACATCAAAATACGTGTAACAAAACAAAAAAAAAAGGAAAGGAGGTCAAATTCTGCTGTTTGTTGCAATGATACTGTGACAGAGTGGGCTATATCTGAGTCAAACTGTGAACTCCATTTTGTATTGTAACTTTCAGTTTGGATTAGGACATCTACCTTGTGTTACATGCTGAATTCATGGCTAACCTTGTCCAAGGCAAGATTATTATGCTGTATTCCAGTCAGTTACCCTGCACAAGAAAGGTGCCTGACATTTCACTGAAGGACAATCACTGAGAAACCAGCAAGACAATAGTTGAGAGACATTAGTTGTCTCTCAACTAATGGCCCATGCCCATGGAACAATGGACTTTCTACACAGAAGTCTGATAGAGAAACTCCAGACTTTTACCAGGCCTGGACATATGGCAGAAAGGGACAAAGACTATGTTTAAGAAGGGTGTGCTTCTCTTTGGAAGAGGTCTGTCCATCACGAAAAACAAAATGATGAGACTGGAGAGAGAGAAAGAAGGCAAGAGCAACTCTGCGTACCCTGAAGGCACATTGGGAGAGTGTATCTCAGGACTTCTGTTATTTTTCAAAGATCTCTAACTCTTCATAGTTTTTTTAAGAGTAAAATGACTGTGGTTAAGATATTCCTTTGCTAAGCCTTTGTTCCTTGCTTTTTGCCCCAAAGAGGCTAAACTAGAAGACAGAGTGCCACAGCTATGTGGAATTATGTGTACTCCTGGGGGAATTCTGTGCCATGGCGCATGCTCAGAATTTATGTCCCCCCCGCCAGATTTCTTTGCTTCCCTGGAGAGAAATGAATTTTCCCAATCTGATGGGGAAGGAAAGGGAAGCCACAAAAGCAGTCATGCGATGCTCCCCAGCAGTATGTTTCTGGTGCCCAAGTCATCCAGCAGAGAGGTAAATCACTGTGGGGCAGGGAGCAGGACTGGAGAAGACCCGACTAGTGGCTCGTACCCTGCACCTGGCTCAGCTGCTAGTCCTGGCTGGGCTGGGGAGGACGGGGCTTCCTCTTCCCCTGCACGGCATCCAGACTGTGTCATACCCCCCACCCCCGAGATTTCTCCCCTGGCTGTAGGAAGCTCCGCAAACTCCCCCCAGGTGCTTCCTGCATTCATCGCTCCTCAGCTGCAGGGGGAGGGATCACTCTACCGGGAGCTGCTCCCACATGCACCCAACCCCTGGGCATCCAGTCCCCCTTATGCCCAAATCCTCCCACTGAGCCTCACCCTCCTGCACCTGGACTACCCTGACGAGCCACCCACACCCAGATCACCACCCTACCAATCCCCAATGAGCTACACATGGATCCCCACCCCACTGAGCTCCATACGCTCCACACCCAGACCCACCCTGCTGAGCCCCAATGATCTTCACCTGGACCTCCTGCAGAGTCCCATTACCATTGCACCCACAACCACCCAACAAGCCCCTGTGCATCCAGATCCCCTCGTACCTGGATTCCCCAATGAGCTGCTCACACCCAGATTGCCCCACAAAGAGCCCTCTCAGCCCACACCTGGATCCCTCCACACTAAGCCCCTCCACACTTGGATTCTGCATTTCTGAGCCTGCCTGGCCAAACCTGGTGCACCTGGCAGAGACGGGTAGGGCCCTGGGGTGTTTCTGGAGCAGGACCGGTCATTGTGCTGTCTTAGGGTTGGGTGCAGCCTCACCACTGAGTCAGTGTTCCCATGGGGACACTGCACAGTGATTTCCCACCTCTTTGCAGTCAGTGGCCTGTGCTCCCCAATGCTGTGCTGGAGCCTTCACATTTATTTGACAAATACAATTTGCAGAATTTTAAAATATTGTGCACAGAATTTTCAACTTTTTGGTGCAGAATTTTTAATTTTTTGGTGAAGAATGCCCTCAGGAGTAATCAAAGTCTGAGGGACTACATAGAAGCAGCTGGGGCTTGAGAGATCTGAGGCACTGGTGTGATAGACTGTGCCCCTATGTTCATTATTTTTACAAAATTATAATACATTTTGTAGAAAGTATACCTTGTGAGGTATCATTTGAAAACTCATAATTGGCTGAACATTATTTTCTTGGTAAAATATGTGTGGAAACATTGTATGTAAATTTATAATATTATCCTGTGTCACATTGCTGTGACATGCTTTTCTAACTTTGTTTTCCAAAGTTAGAAAAGCAGGCCCAAACCAATTCTTCAGAGACAAGGCACGCTGACACCCCAGCCAGGTATCAGCATGATTTCTTTGGCAGGAAGAAGGGTGTAAGCAAGAACTTTACAGTGGAACAGCTGGGAGTGGAGCGTATGGAACAGCTGGGAGTTTTCCATGTAAACTGACTGTTTCCTGAATCTCAGCTGGAGGTAATCCTCAAAGAGAAGGGTATAAGAATGTAAAACAGAGGCTCCAAAATTACCTCTCTCCCTCCCTCTCTCTCACAACATCAACAACATTTGAAAGACAAAAGCAGAATCATTGAACTGGGGGGGGAAAGTCCTGGCTGAAGCAATCCAGCCAGATTGATGTAAGTTTATGGTGAGAAAAAAAAATGTTTGCTTTTAAGTAAACTTAGCTTGTTAAATTAGGTATTAGTCTGCATGTTATCTTTTATTTTCTTTGTAAACAATTCTGATTTTTATGCCTCATTACTTGCAACCACTTAAAATCTATCATTCTTTAGTTAGTAAACTTGTTGTATTGCTTTATCTAGACCAGTGTGTTTAGACTGAAGTGTTTGGGAACCTCCACTTGAGATAACAAGTTTTGTGCATATCATTTTCCATTGATGAAACAATGGACTTTCTGTGAGCTTATATTGTCCAGAAGGAGAGAGGTGGGCAGTAGAAGACACACATTTCTGGTGACAAGTCTGGGACTGGGAGTTTTCTGGGGGGGTCACCCTGCATGTAATTCATGAGGGACCAGCCAGACCATTCATGTAATTTAGCTGGGAGTGACTTTGCATGCTAGAGGCTGTGTGTGAACTGGCCAGGAGTAGTTCTTCTCATAACAAAGCAGAGTAAAAGGCACCCCAGACTGGGGAATTGAGGGGACACAGCTATTCAGCAGTCCAGATTGTACCCTGGGGAATGTCACAACTGGTTTGAAGGTCTGGGCAGTGGACTTCAGAATCCCATGTCCCAAAGAAGTGTTCAGTTAAGATGTCTGAGTCTGGGAATGTGGGTTACAGTCCCAGAGCTAGGAACAGTGACTAGACTCAGCCCAGACCCAGCTGGTTTAGAAATTTGTGGTATCAGCTATTGAGTCCACCTACAACAGACTCATTACTGTGCCGAAGGGGGGCTGTGCAAGGTGTGCAGATACAACTCCAGATTTCAGTGTGAATATGCACATGTAAATGAGAGGAATATTGGACACACAGGCATTCTGAAGATACGTAACAAAGCAACGTGGGAAAGTAATATAGCCATTTATCAAAAGGGGTTGGAAATAGCTGCCGCATTCCCGTATGCCACACCTACCTTCCTCTGAAACTGACTTAGTCTCCTGAATCATTTTAAAACAAAAAGTCAATCTTTAGCTGTTAACATTGTGAAGGAACCCTAAAAAAATGTGAAACAAGCGTAATTGAAGTAAAGATGAATCTACAGAGAGCCTGGAACAACTACTCTGAGAGGTGTGACCTGCCACATTCATCTCGTGAGGTGTTAACTTTGATGCAGTGATGATAATTTAAATGTCAGTGTGGTTAAGTATTTCATTCCTCGTACAAGGAATGAGAGGGAGCATCACAGATTTACTGTGATCTCTTGTTTTGTTGCCACACATGTGTGGCTTTTGGGAGAGACCATCACTGATAATTTTTGCTAAGTGGGAAGGAGCCCAGACCAAGGGGACTAGCATAATCCAAGGGCACATGCAAGTCCCCCTGAGGGATCACATTTTGATAAGGTGCATGATCTACTGTAAGTAGCATCTAATTTTTGGTGACTTATGGAAGGAGCTTATTTTGTGGGCAGAGCATAGAAGAGTAACTCCTTTTTTCTCCTCCAATCTTCTCAGCCTGTCTACAACAAAAATATTAGGATATCATAACTGAACTATCCATGAGGAGAAGCTACAAAAATCATCATTGAAATGTTGACATTCACTATTTGAAAACAATTAGTGTGACAGTCCATTTATTGTTATTTGCCACTTCAAATGATAATCTTCAGTGTTTTACTGATGAACTCTGTACTACATTTGGCTAAGTGAAATGAAAGACTTCAACTAGACTTGAGATGGTGTTGTTGAAAATGGACTCCCTAAGGTGGTGTTGGTAGCAGCAAAGTAGAGAGATTGCATTTATTTTCTGGAAAATGTTTGTGTGGCTTTATGTATATAATCAACTTCTTCAGATTCCTCATGCTAAGGAAAGAAAATTATTCTTCAGACAGAATTGAAATTTAAAGGATGAGCCTCGATATGACATCTTCATAGATTATACCAAGTATTACACCCACATAATAAAACCTGCAGTATTTCATTTTTTTGGTGGTGGTGGGGACAATGTTGTACTCCTTAGAATTATAGATGGGAGAATATGTTTTGCAACTGGCCCTCCAAAAGACAATGATATAAGTGGGATGGAATCCATGACCAAGTGGTTGGATGAGTCCTGTGTTTACTGACTTGGAATATTCTCCCTACCATCTCGTGGGGATCAGGTAGGAAAGAGGGATCAGCCTGATCTCTTCATTTTCCTTTCCCAAAGGGAGGGGGATTCTTCCCTTTCCCACTGCATAGAATCATAGGACTGGAAGGGATCTCGAGAGGTCATCTAGTCCAGTCCCTGCACTCATGGCAAGACTAAGGATTATCCAAGAAAGAGACCTGATTCTCATCTCAGTGCAGTTCAGAGGCTGGTTTTGTTCACATAGTGAGAAACATCTTGATAGGTACCTAGAATTCATGGTATAGATTATGCTATTCTCTGTATACACTGATTTGCAGGATAGCTGAGCTGTTGCTGATGTCTGGGAACAACAATCGGAGTTAGCAGCACCTGCAGCTTCTGGTGCAGCAAGGCCTCACTGCACTTCACCCAATGCAGGGCACTATTTTAAAAACATAAGCCCCAGGCTGTTTGATATTTCTGTCGTGCCCCCTCCACACTGGACATACCTTTTGAAAAGGAGAAGTCAGAGCTGCCACCATCAGCAGAAGCTGTGTTAGTGATGCTGCCCTGGAGGTGCATGACTAAGAAGCTGAGAGGAGATGTGCAGCAAGGGCTTCCATTGTGTTGTAAATCTTAATTTAATGGGAATTTCCTGAGTATGTGCAAAACCCTGTTTTTTAATCACGCCTAACTCAATTACTCACATAACTTTTTACTTATGTTTAAATCCAATCTGGAGATTAGTCTTCAGTGAGGACAAGCCACCAAGAAAATGTCAACCTATAAACATCAGCTAGTGCTGAATTACTCTGAAGCCAAAATGAAGCCAATGGAGTAATACCAGGAATGAACTCATGCATCCGAAAAAATGAACTCACCCATGAAAGATCATGTTCCAATATGTCTGTTAGTCTATAAGGTGCCACAGGACTCTTTGCTGCTTTTACAGATCCAAACTAACACGGCTACCCCTTTGATACAGGAATGAACTAAACACTCTTGTTTTTTTCGTCGTCACATAAGAGAGCCCCCAAATAAATGGATCTTTCTCTTATGTCTTCACAGTAAATATCTTTAGTGTGAGATCTAGCCTTGAACTTTATATCCACAAAGAAGAATTTTGCAGAAAGTTCAAAGCATTTGAGAACAGGTGTTTATAATGGAAGTGTGCACATACCCCAGCTGTAATATTGGTCACCTAAAATGGCATAAAACAGCAAAAATACAATCTCTTTATTATGATGTTGGACTATTTCTAGCTCGTAATGTACTGCAAGGTTGCTAAGGTACCTGCAGAGGCTTGGGAATATTTTCCAAGTACCAATCAATTGTCCAGCAACTGAAATGTCATTTCCAAAATCAATGTTCTCCACGAGCACAATGTATGTGTTAGTGGCACTCATCATTTAGGAGTTAGAGAAGATAAATGCTTGACAATTTATATATGTGCCTCCAAACAATTCTGAGTCCAGAGATATCCATTTGAGCTCCAAGTCAGATCCATTATTAATGTAAAACCTCCACTAAATACCATTAGCTTCTCAGCTGTTTTCCTAGACCCATAGAAGTTAGAGATCAGAGAGACTTATTAAGTCAAGTGGTCCATCTCATTGCCGCAAGGCTGTTCCCCGTAGTACATTTTCTGGTGTTCCATCAGTGTAATTTTTAAGTGTCCAAAGCAAAGGGGCTTCCTATATTTCTCTTGGGATAGTATCTACTAACAAATAGATCTCACTATATGGAAAGCATTTATTGCTGATATTTTGTCTAAATGTACCTACTTTTAAAACAACCACATGGCTCCTACAATGGTAGTGGTGGGAAAATCAACATTTTTGACTATACAATAGTAAAGTTTTACCATTGCACTTCCTTTTCAAATACCGCAATATTTTAAATACCGCAGTAAATTTAACACTTTGTGCAGTAAGTGTGGATTTCTTAGGGTTGAGCACAGCAGTTATACCTGTGGTACCCCCCAAATGACAGCTATCCCTTCTTGATAGCTACAATCTCTAGCTACAGTTACATGTCACTTATTTCCAGTCTCTTCCCATCCATGCTTGTCTCTTAAACAATCTATACATTTTTAAATGTTTTTAAAATCATATTATTTTGCCTTTTTTAAAAAATTATTTCTTCATCTATGTCAGGCTTTACCCATTCCCTGATCATTATTTAGCTCTGTTGTAAGCGTCATCAAATTCGTATTTTTAATATGGTATCATTTATGTTAATATTTAGCTTTATATTTCCTTTAAAATCTTAATTGAACATATAATCTTATTCAGTTGCTCCTCCCCTCCCTTTCCAGCCATGTGGATGTGGTTATTTTAACAGCAGATCCTGACAAGTACCTTAGAAAACCACTTTATCTCCATGTCCCTTGCATGAGTCTCTTACAGAGGAATTGTAGTTTTTCCTGAATTATGGTGTGTTATAGGATTCTTCTCTGTTTTCCCGTGATATTATGTACAGTTTCCTGCCTTCACTTAAAAAAGTAATAATATGCTAAAGGTTTTCTGTTCTACACATTATTCTGCATAGTTCAGATCTCCTTTCTGAAACAGTTGAACAAATTCTTTACTGGGAGCTCAGCAGAGCAATTCATCTCTCCTGGAGTAAGTGCAGCAACTACATTTAATACAAGAACTCAGTCAAAATGGAATTAGAGGTGATTCAGAGGTAGATTTTGATAGCTTAGTTAAAGTGGTAATTGAGCTTAAAGGTGAATGAGGGGAGATGAAAATAAATGAAAATACAAAAGAAACTTTTCTGTGCTCTGTTCTTCTTGTATATGACTAAAATTCTTCTATTCAAAAGAAAATCTGTTTTTTCCTACTACTCTTTCCCAGAGGATCTTAGCAAGACTGCTGGAAAACCCCAAAAATGCTAGCACATGTGGTTGAAATATGGCCCTTGAAATACCGGTAACATGTCAGCTTTTAATCCTGATCCTGCAAATGCTCGTGCTCAATAATGCACATGAGAATAGTCCCATTGCACTTGCTGTGCCACGGTTAGTACATTCACTCTGCAAAAGGTCTTTCCTAGGATTCAATAGCCTGTGTAGTGAATGGAATCAAACAACAGGTTATTTAGTTGATGTAGGTGAATAGTGCAAACAAACTTTGCATATTTTCTCGAACATAAGAATGAATTCACTTCTGCATGCTTGTGTCACTTTAGTGTTTACTTTATACAAACATTTCTCCAATTAAAATTATAAGAAGGTACCCAATGTCAGAGGAGTGAGAATCTGGAACAGCCTTTCCAAGGGAGTACTTGGGGCACAACCAGTTTTAAGATGGAGCTTGATAAATTTATGAATGGGATTATATGACACGGTTACTTGTGATTGCTAGGGACTGGACTCCTTGCCCCAGGAGTCCCTTCCAGTCCTGTGTCCTATGTTCCTAAGTTTAATTGCCATGAATTCTCACATAAGAACGGCCATACTGGGTCAGACAAAAGATCCATCTAGCCCAGTATCCTGTCTTCTGACAGTGGCCAATGCCAGGTGCCCCAGAGGGAATGAACAGAACAGGTAATCATCAAGTGATCCATCCCCTGCTGCCCACTCCCAGTTTATGAGAACATTTTAATCTTGCATGGATATAATATACAGTGTGGGGTACAGCAGGAAGACCAGGAGTCCCAAAATCCCTTAGCAAAGTTCCAGAAGGAACAGTTAAACAAGGGAAGGACTTGGCTGCATCTTTCACAGCTTGGAACAGGCATGCACACCCAATTACCTTGTCTGAATGTGATGAGAGAAAATTAACTTTACTCTGCACCCAGCCAATAAATCTTAATTCTTAATTCTTCTACCAATAATGCCTTGGGCAAAGCCTGTGGGGGCTAAAAGAGAAAAGGTTTACAAGTTTCTAATGTCCTCTACTCTTGCTTATCTGATATTTCTTCCTAACTTGCTTTTGCTCCCTGGGAGAATCAAGACCCCAGTGACAGCTTCAAGTCATCTTTTTTTCTGATTAGAAGAATTAAATCTATCTAATCAGGGAACAGAAATTATAGAGAATGCGGGACCCATCACTATTTAACCAAAATAGTTTACTTTTCAAGTGTCAAATATCCAAATTTGACATTTAAGTGTTCTCAAACTATAGATTAAAACAAAACGACAGAAACCTTGACAAAACTGTATAGTGTAAATTTAAAATGATAAATTAAAAGATATTACAATCTGTTCCCAGACATTCTGAATAAACAAACAAACAAAAAGGCTAAATTCATCATGTTATACTATGAATTCTCTGCTCCTCTCTTTTATTTAGATTTTGGATATGGGTGCTTGATAAGACCACAGTAGCTCTAGGAGTCACATAATTTAAGGTTTGCAATGCTTATTTTGGCACAGAGTGTTGATTCAATAAGACAATCAAAAAATATGGCATGCGCCTAAAGGAAGGTCAGTTTTACTCTAATTCTACTGTAGCTCATTGTCATCCAGAAACCTACGAAGCTGGAGGCCTTCAGCAGCTAATAGAATGGAGAAGAGGCAATTTTAGTATCTTGTGGGTCACCTCTTTTATAGTGATCTTCATTTGAACTCATAGATTTTCAGGTTCAAAATAAATAGCTTTTTATTGCAGGTTGAACAGTCATGCAGAAATATCAGCCGCAGTGGCTTAGTTTTTCTCATCCATTTCAGGTCTATAAATTACAAGAAAATAGAACTTTTGTACAATTAAAAATGTTGGCATGGAAGCATTTGGTCCTTGCTTTCTAACTGAGCTTTCTTTTAGCACCAACACCTCCTAATTTGCAATTACTTAGGCCCCTACCCTACAAACAGATACAAATGTAACTAACTTTATGCACAAGAGTAGAGCCATTGAACCCAGCAGACCTACTTATGTGCATAATCATTTACAGGATCAGTGTCATGTCCTTTCCTGGATACTTCTGACATATCTCTGGACTAATGAAAAGAGTCCTGCTCAAATTTTTATACCTGGAGGTACTTCAGCTTTGTTGTTTTAAAGGGCTACTTTCACTTTTTATTAATCATATATATATAGAATTCCCAATAATGTGCAATACCAGTATAATTGATCACAATTTTACAGACATTAAAAATGAATTAAAGTAGGTGCAAACTATGGTCTATTTTATATTTGAAATCAAGAGCTGGATTCTCCAGGGAAACAAATCAATCCAATTTAAAAAAAACCCCAAAGTCCATCCTTTCTCTAGCCCAGAGTTCCTAATAAGCTGATCTACCGCACACCTGGAGAAGTACAACCTGCTATTGCATTCCACATTTGTAGCTGCAGGCAGGTGACTTTAGTGAAAGGGGAAACCAACCAGCTGGAAGTTCTTTAATCAAAGTTATTCCTCCTCCCTACTCTCTTCTGTAGCTGCTTCCAGACTTATCTTAAATTGACCCCTATCATTCTGTCCTGGGAAACGGGAAGTGAAGACAAAAGAAAGTAGAACAAGGTTAGTAGTCAGATTAGCTCAGACAGAAAACAGGATAACATGTATATCAGGACAGAACAACAGGCAACACTTTTATCTTTCTATCTGAGGGTTTTCTGTTGTACCCATCTCTATAATCTAGGAGCATGTATCCTACAAGCTGAAAGGAAGATAGAAAGAAGGGGACTTGTGGCCAGTGAGACTGTGGAATCTGTTTTCCAGGAACCTTACAGAATGATGTTACGCAAACCCTACCCTATTCTGAAGCCAAAATTCCTAGCAAAATTATGCCTTAGTCTGACTCTTGAAAAAGACCTCCCTGAAAGAGACTTGGACTTTAAATACTCTCTTCAACTTACTTTTACATGAAAACCCTCTGGCACAATGGTTATGCTATACTCGTATTTCTTTTGTTATTTTGGAATTACAGTACATTAGTGCTTGAGTATCAAAGAGGGAGATGTTCTTCTGATATGCCACCCTTTTTTATCACATATTAATGTGCTGAATTTCTCATCTGTCATTGACTCAATAGCTATAGTCAAAAGAGAATTGTGGATTAAAAATATTCTCTTGTTTAATCACTCCAAATATTTTTGTTGCGTTTTTATCTAGAATATCTATATCTAGATGGATGGATGGATGGATGGTGTTGGTTAACAAGGTGTATGTAATCTGTTCTAAAATGAAGCAGGAAAGGCAATACTTTATATCTTTCACAGCACGGGAGTGCTGCAGAATGTATTTTCATTATCGCATATTAGGAAGATAGCAACCAAGATCAAAAGCCAACATGACACTACATGCAACATCATTTATGAGTTCTTGGCAATTTATCAATATTATAAAGTGAATGTAGGCAAAAGCATTAAGGATCACATCCACATCTCATTTGAAAATGACTGCAATCATAGTGGGAGTGAGGCTGGTTCTCTTTTAATACAAAATCTTGGTGAATCAAAGGTTATATCTGAGGGACTCTAAAAGTCAGACATTTGACAAATGTCTGTTCCTGTGCTGGTGACTACAAATGTACACAATGCCATTATAATCCATATGGCTTTTCTTGCTACTTGTAGAGTTGAAATATAATCACACAAGCCTTTGATCATGTTCAATTGTGTTGACTATTAGGGTACCATAGCTAAAAAAACCTAATCTTCAAAGCTTTACTTAAAGTAAAGAGCCAAAAAAAGTTAGCTCTGGAGTTACACTGGGTACTTAGACACTTCCTGTTTAGCTTTCAAATCTCAACTCTTCCAGCTTTAAATAAAAAATGAGGAAAAAATGGAAGTCAGCATCCAGAGGGAACAAGCTTAGTGGAAAGGAAACATATTGATTTTACCACGTCCTTATGAATGAGGCAGGTTATAATTAGAAGTGTTGAATTACTTTTGAGATCAGACCCTCTAAGCATGGGGTTACCTGCTGAAGCTGAGTGACTGGCCAGGATGTATTTGTGTGTGTGTGCGTTTTAAAAGCTTGTGCACAAAACCAAAGCCTTTTGCTTTCTGATACTTGTCTTTCATATTATACCTTATTCACTGGGTAGAATATGCTGTAGTTAAAGTTATATTGAGACTTCAGTTACAATCTTCTGGTTTTTACACACTCATAATTTTCAAAACTATTCTCTTGTTACTGAATATGTCCCTGTTTGATCTTGGGCAAAAGGATATTTTTTCTTTTAGAAATCTGGAGCAAAATCTATTCTCCAAACTTTAAGTAATGCAACAATAACACAAATATTTTTTCTGCTCTAAAAAGAATGTCACATTATTAATATTTTTCTACACACACAACTAAATGAATGGATGAGTGTTACAAGTTTAAATGTTCTGGGGCTGCTAAGAACTAGTCTCCAAGGAGCAGATCCTCGACTGGTATAAATTGTCATAGCTCCATTGAAGCTATGACAGTTTACACCAGCTGAAGATCTGCCTGTAGGTGAATGGGAAAGAAAAAAAAACCCAAGTTGTTGTCATAAATTGTTTTTGAAAATGTTCTTGTAGATGTGCAGAATGAAATTTCTAGGATTATGGAATAAGATAATATAGGTTTCAATCCTTCAAAGTATAACACACATGCTTAATTTTTTTAATCTGAGTAATCCCTTGAAGTCAATGGAACTACTCCTCTAAGTAAAGTTAGACATCTGTAGGTCTTTGGAGGATCAGGGCTGGAGTATTACTGGTAGTTACTAGGTGTGGTTTTGAACTGATTCCCTGGAGACTTGAAATTTGTTAAGCCTTTGACAATGACATTGTAGAAGTACAGAGTGAAATTAACAAAGATTAAAGTTGTAATCAACATTTTTTTCTCTTAAAGTAATAAGGAAAATTAGGTACAATCCTAATTGTTATTGTTGAATTTTAAGAAAACACATCTATACAGTCAAAACAAAGGAAATGAAAAAAAACCAAAACTTTTTAATAGCAACCTTAACTTGTCCACAGTTCATGTAGGGGTGAGCACATTTCAGAAATTAATTATTATACCATAATATATATTGGGCCCACTGCTGCCCTGAGATATGCGTAAAGAATATCCAGCTGACTTCAGAGGAAACTGCATGGATTTGTGCATGAGTCCAGAACTGGCTTTCCTGAATGTGCCATCTGCTCAAGTTACTGCTGAGTTACTGTGAAAGCCTTAATTTTTGCATTTCTAACTTTTCATTTTTTAATGCCCTGAGTCCTTCAAAAACTCACATATATGAAATCTTACACATGTGAGGCATCCTATTGGGCTCAGTGGGACTATTAATTTGCATAAAGTTTAGGGATGCCAACCCTCCAGGATTGTCCTGCAGTATCCAGGAATAAAAGATTAATCTTTAAAAGATAGTGTCATGTGATGAAACCTCCAGGAATTCATCCAACCAAAGTTGGTAACCCTAATAAAGTTACTCTTGTGCATCACGGTGAAAGATTGGAGCCGGAAAGGAAAGCTTGAAGATTACATTAATGTAATATGAGTTTGTTTATTCGGGGAAAATATACCCTAGATTCTCAATTATTGAGGGACAATTTATACTCATTACTATATTTATTTTCCACAAGCTACTCCTAGTGTAACTTTTCATGAGTGATGTATCTGAGTATTTGGATACTGATATTTAAATTGCATTGTTAAATGTATTAACCCTAATTTGAGATATTGCAGATTATGTACTATATTATATGCATTTTATGACTTTTTAAACCAAATTTACTACTTTGGGATAATATAAGTATTATACTCTGATGAAGAGAAACTTTTTCATTAATCCATGTTTTAGATAACTTTAACGTAAGATTTAATAATTTTTTTTTAATCTGTTAAACAGATAGGCCGGATTCTCAGCTGGTGCAAATCAATATGGCTGTATTGAAATCAATCGAGCTCAGCTACCAACTAAAGACCTGATGACCCTGAGTAAGAAACATAAATCTAACCCTCCCCTCTAAAAATGTCAGAGTCAAGAGGCTGGCTTTGATAGATTAAATCCAGAAGCAACCTTTATGTTTAGTCTGACCTCCTGCATAATACAGGCCATGGAATTTGAATCCCTTAGTTCAGGGATCGGCAACCTTTGGCACACGGCTCACCAGCACCCTGGCAGGCCGGGCCGGTTTGTTTACCTGCAGCATCCCCAGGTTCGGCTGATCGTGGCTCCCACTGGCCATGGTTCACCGTCCCAGACCAATGGGGGCTGTGGGATGCGGTGGCCAGCACATCCCTCAGCCTGCGCTGCTTCCCGCACAAACAGCGAACCACAACCACTGGGAACTGTGATCGGCCAGACCTGCGGACACTGCAGGTAAACATACCGTCCTGCCCACCAGCAGATTTCCCTGATGGGCCGCGTGCCAAAGGTTGCCAATCCCTGCCTGAGTGTTTCCAGATCAGTTCCTAAAGCTAAAGGAGCCTACTTCTTAAATCTATTTTGACAGCAGCTCACAAAATCATCTGTTATTATGATACTTCTAACATTTTGGATCTTGGCAATTGCTGTCCTGTCATAAAAAAAAAACCTCACACACTAATTTTCTAAAAGGTAAACATG
Organism: Trachemys scripta elegans; assembly: GCF_013100865.1. Taxonomy (NCBI): domain Eukaryota; kingdom Metazoa; phylum Chordata; order Testudines; family Emydidae; genus Trachemys; species Trachemys scripta. The sequence continues at coordinate 283,105,300 of NC_048298.1, read as the reverse complement.
AGCACTATATAGCTTGATCTGTGTTTAAAAAACAAAGCAAAACAGATAAAAAACTTACTAGACAAAGTTGTTCTTTTTATAGGATAGAATTACAAATGAATGAATGAAGTGAAACAGTAAACACAATGTATTTTGATTTTTGGTGAAATATTAAAACCTCTCATAAGATCCCACTCTCAGATTAAGTGGCATAAGGTTTGGGTGTGACTACTGGCCCATGAACTGAAAACTGGCTGAAGGACCACAAGCACTACATCCTTGAATGCAGGAGTGGAGTTTAGCAGGGCACCTTGTGTTAGGCATGAACTCATTTAATATCTTTATCAGTAGTTTAGAGGAGGAAGTAAGCTTCAGGCTAATGACATTTATAGATGATACTATATGGAGAGGTGTTGTGACTATTGGGATTCAGTATAGCTATGTGGATTTACACCTGCTGAGAATCTGGCCCTGTGAGTTGACTGTGCAAGATCATTTTATTTATTTTTTTTACTTCTTTTGTTCATCTGGAGTACTGCATGCAGTTGTGGGCATCATGTTATCAGAAAGATACTGACAAATTAAAGGGAGTTTAGAGAAAAGGAACAAAAAGTAATCATAGGTAAAAGGACTTGATCTATAATGAAAGATTAAAGGAGTTAATTATAATTAGTTTCCCTAAGGGGAAATGATTAACAATCAACAAATATTTGAAGTAGAATCAGAATTCTGACTCCAAAAATCTTTGGGAACATTGCAATTTACAGCAGATTTTCTGATTGGAACTTTGTTGTCTTGACCTGTTTCTAATTTGAAGTGGGGATGAAGAAGGATGGAAAGGAATTATTTGAGAGATTTTTTTGGGGGGGGAAGGAGGGTTTGCAGACAAACCTTAAAAAAAATTATAAACATGGGAATATGCAGCTACAAAAAAGAAAGTACTAATAAGAGGTGAATTAGAGGGAAAGTACAAATTGAATTATATGGATTCAAAAAATTTAATCTTTTTTAGTTACAGCTGTGAGTACAAACAAATTGCTTAGAAATGTAGCAGGTATAAATCTTATTTTTAATTTACATAAGCAAACACTTTAGAAGATTGTCTAGACCAGATGTGTGAAGCGAAGTCTTCCCTAAGATTAAATAAAATGCAAATATGGGCCACTTTTATTACATTCTGTAAACATTAAAATTAAGATAGCAGCATGGCAAAAAATGGGATATTTATTTTGTTGAACTCCCTCATTTCAAGCCTTGCCTGAGTTGAGTGGTATCATCCCATCATGCGTCCTTCTTAAAGAGCTTTTACATATAAAGAAGTACAGTAACACACACGTTTAAGTGAAGTACATTATCTTGAGGATTCAATCACCAGCTGATTTAATGTTGCCTATTTAATCATATTATAAGCTTCTTCAAGAAGATGCTGTGTGTAATTGCCTTCTTAGCAGAAAAGGATGAAAAGCATACCTTGCAATTTTGGTTGCGTTAAACAGGTTATTACAGCTCTACAAGCACCAAAAAGTCTGTCAGCATTTCCATTTTCAACTCCTATTTTCAGGAGATAAAAACCTGGTCATAAAAATATACTTTTGGCTAAAAATAGCCATGGAAAGTCTCACCAGACGAGCAACTAACCACTCCTGCTCCTTTATTTTAATATATATTGTGTGTGATCTTCATAGATTTCCTCCCTCAGAACTCCTATTTTTTCCATTTCAAGTAGGGCTGATCTATGTCCTTACTGAGGCTTAGATCAGCCCTGCTTTGGAGGGGGGGAAATGGGCATAGTTCTGAAGGACGAAATCTATGAAGATCTATCCTTTCACAGAGTCCCTCTTCTGTTGTTTCATTGGACAAGGGACTAGAGTTGTTCAGCCCCCATCAAATAGGCCAAGGTCTGCCCTCCTAATCCTTATGGCCCTCAGAGAACTGCAGGAGGCTTGGTCCATCCATGTAGAGGCCCTTTGCCTCGATACAGCCCCTCCCTGGCTCCCTGGTAACATGGCTATAATGAACTCCACAAGGGTGTGATGTGGAAAATATAACAGGTGAAAACAATTTTGACTAAACTTTTTTCATTGAAACCAAAATGCTTCGTGCAGATGTATCACTTTTGATTACATTCTCATTGAGCAGCAGAGGGACTCTAGCTATAGCCTCGCTGGTTGGGGCACTGGCTTGGGATGTGTCAGGCTCAAACTCCTGCTCTGCATGCTTCAAAGTGCTTTAGGATGAAAAGCCATACTCTGACCTGAGGCAAACCACTTTATCCTGATTAATGTGACTACTGGCTCATTGTGAAAAACTAGTTCCCAAATATCTATAATCCCAGGAGGGACTGTCACGACTTATAAATTCCCTGACAGAGCAAAGGAATCATCCTGAAATCCCAATCCACAAAGCCTTGCCCTTATTCATGTTGATAACTATTCTACTTGAAGCTGAATTATTGTGTAAGTTGTCAAAAATATATTCCAATCTTCTGTATTTCCCAACAGCATGGTGGCAATCACCTGCATGAGCAAAGATGTTGATAGACTTAGACAGTGAAATTTAAATCCTGAAGTCCTTTGTTTTCATACACAACCCACACTAAAGGGTCCTGAAAGAAAAATTCAGCAGTGGACTCAAGAGAATGTACCTGTATAGACTCTCCTCTCCACCCATTTACTACATGCATAGAGCATGAACAGACAAGATCCGTTACCAGTTAATAAACTGCAGAGGAATACAAAGTTCAGCTAGAACTAACCACAAATAGGTTAACTCTATCAAAAGCTTTGGCCTGATTCAAGGCAAAACCATAAACCTCCCATCCTCCCTGTCACCCAGTTTTATAATTCCTGTAAACTACACAAAGTGTCTGTCACTATATGACCTTTAAAGAGATTAGACTGATTGGGATGTAATAATTACCCTGCTATTTTCCCTGGTCTTTTATCTTAAATGGAAGCCAAAATTGTATAATCTGTGTTCAAAAGGGTAATAAGCTCCCAGTTCTGGATATCTTTCAAATCCCCCATTTTGCAAAAAACCAAACAAAGAAAAAAACCCCAAAAAACAAAGGACCTTCATGAAAGGAAGATCATAATGTACTTTATTGTGTTAGTTTATTTGTTTGTGTTACCAAGACATCACTGAAAGCCCATGAAAGCACAAGAGAAAGGGAATCTATGAACCTTTGATAAAATGAGGCTTTTAATTTGTCAGTTCCAGGGAAAGTCACCTTTTTCATTAACATGTTAGCTGCATGAACCTACCTCTCCTGTATTGGTCTCACAAGCAAGTTCCCTTCCTCCTTTGCCAAAGTTGGAAAACTTGCAATACTTATCAAAAACTGCTGCTGCTAGAAAGGAAGAATGGTTTGTCCCTGAGAGCACTCATTGTAGTATTCCTGAACTATCCTCAACATGCCAGCAAGGTCCCTGCTGACCTGCCAGTACTAGAAACCCATATTCTCACCATATCCTGCTATAATCTCTTTTCTATTAAGATCTCTCAAATGACTGTAATGCTGAATAATGCTTGTAATCAGCTGTCTACATACACCCTGTAAAGGAACATAGGGAGGCTACCAGGCTCCACTTGGTGAATTCCTACTATTCTCTCTGGAATGAAGAAACCCCCATAACTATTTCTTGGTCCCTAAAGATGCCCTCAGCCTTTCTAATTGCAACTGTGTTATCAAGTATACAAGTATTTAGTTTCCATTAACTCCATCCAAGTCATTGTCCCATACTCCCCAACTTCAGACCAAGCAGTGGTCAGAGATGTCTACCGGCTGAATTACACATCCTCCAATCATTGAAATAGCTTTCGCAGATACCCTGTCCAATAAGCTACCTGATTCCCCTCTAAAAAACGTAAAAGCTTTTCCTGCCCACCCCAAAGGCAATACATACTGCTTTCAAATAAGTTTCATCAGCTTTGACCTTTAGATTGTTTTACTCACTGCAGCTAAGTAATTAACATTCCCCATTACAAACAAAGATTCTAGGGGACTGAAAGAGGACTAATATAGTGTCGATCTAGAAAAAAGGGGAATAAGGACAACCCAGGGAATTATACGCCAGTCAGCTTAACTTCAGTGCCAGAAAGATAATGGAGCAAATAATCAAGCACTCGATTTGCAAACACCAAGATAATAATAAGGTGATAAGTAACAGTCAACATGGATTTGTCATGAACAAATCATGTCAAACCAACCTAATAACTTTCTTTGACAGGGTAACAAGACTTGTGGATGGGGGGGAAGAGGTAGATGTGGTACATCTTGACTTTAGTAAGGCTTTTGATACTGTGTTGCATGATCTTCTCATAAACAAATTAGGGAAATATAGTCTAGATCAGGGGTCGGCAACCTCTGGCACGCGGCTCGCCAGGGTAAGCACCCTGGCAGGCCATGCCGGTTTGTTTACCTGCTGCGTCTGCAGGTTCGGCTGATCGCGGCTCCCACTGGCCGCGGTTCACCGCTCCAGGCCAATGGGGGCTGCGGGAAGCGGTGCGGGCTGAGGGATGTGCTGGCCGCGGCTTCCCACCACCCCCATTGGCCTGGAGCGGCAAACCGCAGCCAGTGGGAGCTGCGATCGGCTGAACCTGTGGACGCGGCAGGTAAACAAACCGGCTCAGCCCACCAGGGTGCTTACCCTGGCTAGCCGCATGCCAGAGGTTGCCGACCCCTGGTCTAGATGGAGCTACTATAAGGTTGGTGCATAATTTGTTGGAAAACTGTTCCCAGAGTAGTTAGCAGTGGTTCACAGTCAAGTTGGAAGGGCATATCGAGTAGGTCCTGCAGGGATTGGTCCTGGGTCTGTTCAATATCTTCATAAATGATTTATATATGACATAGAAAGTAAACGTATAAAGTTTGTGGATGATACCAAGCTGGGAGGGGCTGCAAGTGCTTTAGAGGATAGGATTAAAATTCAAAATGATCTGGACAAACTGGAGAAATTGTCTGAAGTAAATAGGATGAAATTCAATAAGGACAACTGCAAGTACTCCACTTAGGAGGGAACAATCAGTTACACACATACAAAGTGGGGAATGACTGCCTAGGAAAGAGTACTGAGAAAAGCAATCTGGAGGTTATAGTGGATAACAAGCTAAATATGAGGCAACAGATGCTAAAAAAGCAAATATCATTCTGGTATGTATTAGCAGAAATGCTGTAAGTAAGGCACAAGAAGTAATTCTTCCACTCTATTCTGTCCAGTTCTGGGTGCCACATTTCAGGAAATATGTGGACAAATTGGAGAAAGTCCAGAGGAGAGCAACAAAAATTATTACAGGTCTAAAAAACATGATCTATGAGGAAAAATTGAAAAAAATGGTTTTGTTTAGTATGAAGAAGAGAAGACTGAGGGGGGACATGATAACAGTTTTCAAGTACATCAAAGGTTGTTACAAGGAGGAGGTTGAAAAATTGTTCTTCTTAGCCTCTGAGGATAGGACAAGAAGCAATGGGCTTAAATTGCAGCAAGAGAGGATTAGGTTGGACATTGGGAAAATCTTCCTGTCAGGGTAGTTAAGCATTGGAACAAATTGCCTAGGGAGGTTGTAGTTTCTTCATCACTGGAGTTTTTTTAAGAACAGGTTAGACAAACACCTGTCAGGGATGGTTTAGTTATTACATATTCCTGCACTGAGTGCAAGAGACTGGACTAAATGACCTATTGAGGTCCCTTCCAGTCCTATAGTTCTATGAATCCTTATATTATGAAACAACCAGTGCTGTGCCAGGGAGTGGAGAAAGATTCAGATTAATTCTCATCTATTTCTTGTGTAGAACAGGGTGGGGGCTAAAGTAGGTTCTCGTGTTCCCCTCATTTTCTCTTGTATTTCTTTAATGAGGTAGATGAGCAGGATTTCTGAGTACAAATTCAATGTTCTACTCACTAGACCATCCTTCCTTCAATGCTGTAGCTGTTGAAATAGTGTTTGTATTAAGCTATATCATGAAAATATCCTCTATAGCCTGTAAGCCAATGGAACATAAGGAGTATTGATTTTAATGTGAGTTTTGCAGCTGAAAACCTATACAGAGCTTTGAAGATTTACCACTATGTGCCTGACTTGAATTCACAAAAGCAAAAAATTTAAAATGAAAGTTAAATCTCCAATGTGCATATGTCCTTAAGGGTCTCCCAGTAATGTGTAGTTGACAAGTTAAGGACATAAAGCTACACAGTTTCATGGCTTGCAAACCAATAAAAGATACAACCTATTAGAAACCTCATGTCAAAATTCTGGGAAGTAGCCAAAACCACCTGCTTTGTATGCTTTGTTCTATACCATCTGACAGCATAAACGTAGTTCCACACTGAAGATCCATAAACTTTAAATAAAATTAAATTAAATTAAAATAAAAAAGAAGGTCGTAGTCTGCAAAAGTCTGTGAGGAGTTAAAGTACCACACATGCTGCCCTGGAAAAATGATGTAAGGCAGTTCAGGAAGCTGATAACAATCCATAAGTCAAGGTGGCAACATGTAAATGCTGCAGTGGATGAATAAACACTCAGGGCCACGTACAAACAGGGGAGGCAGTGTGGCCTTCAACTCAGACTACAGTGGTTAGTTGCACATTTCTATAAATCAAGCCCCACCCTTCACCCCAGTGAGAATGCCCTGCCTTTAGACCCAGAAATTTCAACCTTGGAAACTGTTACCAAAAACATCTGAGCTATCAGGGTGGTGCATAAGTATAAAATATCCAGGACTCAAAGAATGGAGGACTTTATGGCTCAAAGACATGACACTGAATTGTACCTGGAAATATGGATAGCTATCGTAGTCTATAGAACACTGGTGTAATGTTTGTTTTGTCTGTGAATTATGACTACCCAAAGAATTAATAATGATTTGCTTCTTGCAATAAAGTTTTGCCGATGCAGATTCTTTCTTCTATTCTCTTTGGAATCTCATGGAAGAATGAGTACAATGCAAAGAAAATAAATTGTATGTAATGAAATTTATGAATTCTTTCATTAGAATTCAACACATTTAAGGCTTTTTATTAGATTTGTTGGTGAGTGCATTTGTGGAGAAGCAAAGGAATACCGTACAATTCATTTGATAAGCCAAGTGCTTTATTTTTTATCTGTTCCATTAACTTTTCATTGGGTTTGCATTTTAAATGACCAGAAAGCCCCGTTTTGCTTTTCTGTCTATTTTTGTTGGCTGACGTGGTGGGTAGAGAAAAATGTGTGTGTTCTGGAGACTGTGGGAGGCTAGTAGTCAAAGCTTGTGTTTATATTAGCATTAATGGGAATTACTAATATAAATCTCTGCACTTTGAGATAATATACGCCTAATGAGAGAAAGGAAATAATATTGTACGCTCTCTGAGCTCTCTACATATGTTCCCACAATACACCCACCCCCAAAGAAATTTTCTCTTACACAAATGATATTCTTGTAAATGAACTTAATGGAAATGTTTTGAAAATTTTCAGTTCTTGAAAATGTTAAAACTCAGTTCGCTCTCTCTCTCTCCTTACATGCCTGTCACAAAAATGTCTGGGAGCTTGCTTCCAAATAATGACTTTCCACTCATATTTTTTCCTTAGAAAATATTTATGACACATACACAAACATCTTTCCCCCAAGAAATCATAGAATGTCAAGCATTTTCCTGGATAACCTATATTGGGGACTAAGTCTCAGCTATACTTTAAGGCTTCTTTCAACCGCTCATACTGTAAAACAGTTGTAAAGTGGGGGGTGCAGTGTGGCTTAATGGACAGAGCTCTGGCTGGGGTTCTCTGCCACTGACCTGATGTGTTACCTTGGGCAAGCCTCTTTCTGTGCCTCAGTTTCCCCATCTGTAAAACAGAAATACTGATACCAACCTCCTTTGTAAAGATTGTTGAAATTTACTGATCATTATATGAGCTAGATATTATTATTACACCTATGCATATTTTGCAGTGGTGTAAATTAACCATGGTGTACCTGAGAATTACAGTCCTTGGGCTTTAGACATACCCTTTTTCTCCTTTGTGAAATAGATGCGTTTTTCCTTGTATTATAGATGTCAGACACACAATTCAAACATACTTTCTATTGTTCTTTCTAAATCTTAATATAAAAGAAGGTATGTGTTCTACAAAAGGAAATGTAATTAGAATAGGTAAGTTCTGTGAGGTTAGGAGGGTGTGTTTGTGTGCATTTGCCACGCTTTGCATAATTCGTCCCTATTCCTGATTGCTGTGCTCATGCTACAGTATTATAAATATGAAATGATAATGAAAAGTGTAGCAGCATTTTACTGGAGGTAGCCATGTACTATTGCTCTGGAAACAGAGTTTATCATGAATGTGAAAATTTGTGTGCATCCACTCTATTGAAATAAACTTTCTATTTTGCATTTTCAAGAATACAGTTATTTTTTTTTAAATATTTAGAGATAGACATTGATGTTGCAAGGAAATAAGAGATTTATTTACTCAACTTCCTCATTTATTCACTACTCCTGTGTTTTTCCCTCCCTTCTTTTTTGTCCATTGTCGGCTTGGAAAATAAACTCAAAAGGTGGCATGTACAAAGTAACAAATAAAATGTTGCCTCAAGAGCACTCATCAAAGACAAAATCAAACCAAATATTCTAATGAAAGATAAATGAACAGTGAACTGAAACGCGGTAACAAATATGCAAGGACCTAAAGACAACATAAATCAATAATTGCACTCAGGCTTTGTAGAGATGATACTGTCCAAGAGTCTACCAGGAGACAATTTGCTGCAGTATTTTGTGAACACCGCTATCCTGGGGGATCAGGCTGCCGAGGACATTTCAGTGGGAGGAAGAGAGCAATAGGAAAGAGCAGTATGATTCATGTTCAGCATCTCAAGTGGAGGGTAGAGCGCAAGGACTGAATAATGAAACAAAGAGGAGATATTCAGCATGCCAGGAAGGTTTCGGTTAGAGAGCTGTTAGAATTATTTAAAAAGGTTAGTCTATGAATAAACATGCTTCATCAAGGTCTCTTACACATGCAAAGAGAGATGCTAATGAATAATAAAAGAGTAATGGGGACTGGCGAAGAAATTAATGTTAATCTTATCCAAAGCAGATACAAATTAATATTGGAGCAACATTTTTGTAATCACTTCTCAAGGCAAAAATTCAATTAATGTGACTGAATCAATATTTCAAATCTCAGTCCCTTGAAAGTATACTTGTCTCTCTTCATATCAGCATGCTCTCCTGTGTGATCAGTCTGTGCTATTCAAGTCAATACTCAGGGAGACTTCTTAATGGTCTGTTTTTGAGAAATTTTGGTCCAGTTCTATAAACCACAATGCTGAATTTTGAGCTGCCTTGGGGTCAGTTTCGGTTAGGAAAGGTAAGTTTAAATAGGGTATTTACTGTATAGAAAATAGATATGTGAGCGAGGCATATTTTTGCCTTGAGCTTCAGCTTTTGATATTTTTTTCCCCAAGACTAGCTAGCATTTGCAATTTCCACAACATGCTATGTCAATATATATGACATTACACCTCGGACAATATACTCTAAGCAACATCTTATATTAGGATGAAAAACAGTGAGGAGAGAGAAAAACAAACATCTTCATCTTAGCAAAAATTAACATTGACTATTCAAAAAAAGAAACAGCTTTACTGCAACATGGGGTACTTTATACAACTCTGATAGGCATCCTCCCACCCCAAGTATATCTAACCATGCACTGAAAAGATATCTTTCCAAAGATCACAGAAATTATGACCTTACTGGTGCACTTCAAAATTTAATACAAAATATCACAGAGTGATTCCTACTTTCCATTATTTTTTCTTTCTTCTCTTCATTGGCAGAGTCACTAGATAAGTTCTTTTTTATATATATACAGTAAGTGATTTTTCTTGTATACTATACAATATAAAATGCCTGTCATATTTTGTTTAAGGTGTCAGAGAACTGGGAAAGTTTATGAAACTAAATGGACTCCTCGAATAATAGTTTTGCTAGTAGATTGTGTTGTTTATATTGTAACACCTTGACAGATTTATACAATAAGGGGTGCTATAGCCTCCATACTATGATAGATTGAATTGTTTGAAGCGTGGTCAACAAATAGACTCTAAACCAAATGGTGATCCACACAGAATCATCCTATTAAAATAACTGCATGGACAATCTCACTTCTGTACTTTTAATAGATAGAATATCATTCCCATAATGAAAGAAACATGAAATGGTTTCCATGCTGAATGAACTCCCTAGAGATTCTGGGATTTGTCTCATTATATAAAGCTTTTCCATCACCATTGCACTACCTCTTCTCATCTTTGATTCTCATCTGAGTGCAGAAATTTCTGTCAACAGCTTTAGCCTGGCTAAACCTGCATAACGCTGAAAGGGGATATGCAGTAGATAAGATTACTTTTTTTTCCATTTATGTAGAAAATTATACACAGTGTTCCTGCTTTAAAAAGGATTAATCTATGATGTGGACAGCATTCTGCACTCTCATTAAAAGAAAGACTACAATTTTATTTCTCTAAATAAGTAAGTCTAGGTTAGGCTAGGCGATCAGTAATTTCAATGCTGCTACATTCACAAGAGTGGGGAAAATCATTGTTTGTGTATTCTTATCAGAAGCCTTAGGTAACTGACAACCCAATACTGTTCAGGACAGCTCCTCACATCCAGCAACCTACCACATTACTCAATAATTCTAGATGCAAGAAGGAAGGGTAATATAATGAAGGAAACCATTATTAAAATAATACAATACAGAGAGCAACTGCCAAAAGCAAGGAAATTCAGAGCCAAGACTGTCATAAACAAGACCTTAATTCCCCCCTTTGCGCCACATGATTCTGAGCAATATATTAATTTTATGGGCCATGGACCAGATTCAGTGCAGGGTTTACTCCAGTGTTTACACTATAGAACAGTGCCTGACAATGGACCGTCATCCATGTTGCAAAGGGCCATAACCTCAGTTGTATCAAGGAGGATTATAAGGCATCAACACAGCCCATAAAGTGGGACATATTGGCCAGGAAAGGGACGTAGCAGTATTACCAGTGATGGTATGTCTCTCTGTCTGGGTTCTCATGTAACATCCATCACTATGATATTTGAGCAACTAGGAGAAAAAGGTATATTTCCTCCACAGCTTTTGTTAGGGGGGTTCACCACCACAGAAGAAACCCCAAGATTAGTTGGCAGCAACACTGCCTGCCTTTCTCGGGGTCAATTTACATGTATCTGCAGCAGTGCTAGTGAATCTAGACCTAAAATTTCAACAACAATATGATATCGAGTCCCTCTGTTTTTGTTAGAGCCACCTTAAAGGGCCTGCTTTTCAGAGAATGCATTCACAATCAGTGGTCACTTTTGGAAAATGTATGCACTGGCCTATATGTGCTGCAATATTTATTCATTGTGGAGTGATTCATCTAGCTAGCTCTGGTAAGCAGATAGATTCCAGGCCTCATTTACTCCAAAAGGCCACTTTTCAGCTTCAGCTATTTATTGTGCACCTACAAAAGTAATTCTGCAAAATGGATGGTTAAACAGAGCATGCACATTTTTGTGAGCATAAATGCTTTTAGGCATCATATTGGATGTCGTGGCTGACAACCTGGCCCATAGTACTAAGAAAAATATAATAATGCCCCTGATTAAAGGGACAGTGGTACACACTGAAACATGTTTGCTGAAGACAGTGTAGCGTCTCTTGAAAATAACAGAACACTTTCTGGGAAATTGTACAATCTCCCTAAGGTACTTAACCCTCATTACTAGTAGTATAGTTTATCTATCTCCATCTATACTGTATTTATCCTCACAACACACCTGTGAAGTAGGAAAGTGCTGTTATCCCCATAGTTCAGATGGGGAACAAAGGCACAGAGAGATGACATGATTTGCCCAAAGTCACATAGGAAGCCTTTGGCAGAGCAGGAAATGGAATGCAGGTCTTCCAAGTCCCAAACTAGTGCCCTAACCACTGGACTAACCTCTGGGCCCTGTAATGTAGTAGTGGCTGCAGCCTAGAATGGATTTTGCCACTCCTTGCTGTCCTTGTAGTGACAGTCATCCAAACTTCATTGTGGATTGGAGAGGGGTTAGTAGAACTTTCTTGGCATTCACACTTTCCCATAGGGTTGCCAACTTTCTATTTGAAGAAAACTGAACATCCTTGCCCCGCCCCTGCCCTGCTCCTTATCCAAGGCCATGCTCCTGCTCACTCCATCCCATCTTCCTCTGTCACTCGTTCTCCTGCACCTCGCTAACTCGCTCATTTTCACCAGGTTGGGCAGGGGGGTTGGGTGGGAGAGGGGGTGAGGACTCCAGCTGTGGATTCTGCAGAGAAGAGGGCTCTGGGCTGGGGTGGGGGGGGCAGGGCGGATGAGGACACCAGCTAGGGGTGTGGACTCTGGGGTGGGGCCAGGGTTTGGGGTATAGGAGGGGGCTCAGGGCTGGCAGGGGGTTGGTGCAGGCTTCAGGTGGCATTTACCTCAGGCGGCTCCCGGGAAGCAGCAACATCTCCCTCCAGCTCCTAGGCGGAAGCACGACCACATTGCTCTGTGCTCTGCCCATGCCTGAAGATGCTGTCCCCTCAGCTCCCATTGGGCGCAGTTCCTGGCCAATGGGAGCTACTGAGCTGGTGCTTGGGGTAAGAGCAGCACATAGAACCCCCGTAGCCATGACTCTGCCTAGGATCCAGAGAGAGATGCCAGCAGCTTCCTGGGAGTTTTGGGGAGCTGGGTAGGGATCCTGTCTGTGCAGCCAACCAGACTTTTAATGGCCTGGTCATTGGTGCTGACTGGAGCACCCAGGGTCCCTTTTCGACTGGGCATTCTGGTAAAAAACCGTACACCTGGCAACCCTACTTCCCCATCACATGGCCAGAGACAGGGAGTGGCCAGAGAATGGCTCTTTGGATATGTTTGCACTGCAGCTGCGAGTGAGCCTCCCAACCTGGGGAGACATCTATGAAAATGACATATTCGGAATAGTGTTTTCTGCCACACTGTATAACTAGCTTGTTCTGGTAATTACACACAAACCAAACCCTTGAAGGATGCTTAGTGGGTTCACTTCTCACTGCAAGTAACCATTGGATAATTAAGCTAAAGAGAAACTCTGAAAAAGATGGGCTCCTGTTGAAAATGTGAACTTCTGCAAGTGCATTAATCACAAAAGTGTAAAGGAGCATTTCAAAGAAAATCCCTGCATTGTCATAGTATCATTAAAATATAATTTGGGATGTATTAGGGCCTGATCCAGCTGCCATGAAAATCAATGGGAGTTCTGTGATTGGTTTCAGTGATTGCAGGATTGCTGATTAGACCCCAAGTAATGTTTTTCTAAGGGTCAGATTTTCTAAAGATGTAGATAGAAGCCTACTGAGATTTTCAGAAGCTGATTAGGTTTCAATGGGAATTAGGTGTCTAATGCTTATTGTTAGGTGGCTAGGAACTTATTCCATCTTTGAAAAACCCTAAGTGCTTAAATTACTTTTGAAAATAGGACTCAGGCCCTATTTTACAAGAAAGCACTTTTGAAAATTGTACCCCTCATCTAGAATAATATATATCTACACTAATTGAAAGATGTATATAAAGAGAGAACTTAAAGAAAAGCAAGATATTATTGATGAGATGGAGGGAGTGATTGAAAAAAGTAAGTTTATCTTGGCCAAATGATAGTAGGAGCATGCGGTCACTGTGTACACAGACTGAAACGTGTAACTACTGTTTCAGCAAAAGCACATACGCATGTGAATAATGTTAAGCACAACTTCCAAGGGACTACTCACATGCTGAAAATCATTTGTTTTAGTATTCTGTTGGACTGGTCCATGACTAGGAGCAATAGAAGGAAATTAAGATAAAAAAATAGGCTAAGTATTGGCACTGTGGTGTGTGTGTGTGCAATCTCAGTCTACTGAGCTTGGTTAGACTCTGGATTAGCTTCTTAAAGGAACTGATTCAGCTACTTCTATTCATTTTCAGCAGTGACTTCACTGGGATTACTTGCTGAGTAAGGAACTACTCGACATGAGTAAAGGCAGCACAATTGGACCCAAATGAAGTTCCAGAAGCTCCTGCATCATTTAATACTGTACCGGAGATGGCATAAAAATGTATTATAATGAGTAATTTGCACTGCAAGTGGAACAAACTGGGTGACCTGATAGATAATTTCCATCTTTAATTTCTGTGCTTCTGTAAATCATCTGACAGTTACATCCAATATGGTAGCTCTTTTCTGCATCTCAGAGACAAGTGTCTTTTACTAAGATTTTATCCGGAGAATGACAGAAAGATATCATGGAAGCAGATCAAGAAAATATGCATTTGGCTTTAAAAGAAGTGAAATTTGCCTTACAATACATTATATAAATTGAATTTGAGATATAAAGTATCTCAAAGTACTTGATTTTAAAAATACCTCAAACAAAACCATAAAACTGGACTAAACTTGAAATTGAAAAGCAAGACTTGAAATTCAGTTGAAAACTTCCTTTTTTAATAGAGTTTTGCTGAATTGACAGTTCTGATGTCTGGTGGAAGTGAATCAAGGAATGCAAACTTTAGCAGTGAAAGGCTACGGAAAGGACAAAAACCCTAGCACCAAAAGACTTTAGGATAAACTGAGGGCCAGTTAATAATCCCTGATCACAAAACCTTAGTGCATGTAAGTGAAAGTACAGAATCAAATAATGGAAAATGGAGGAAGAACCAAGGCCACAAATTTCTTTAACAAATAATAGTATGGAGTGTAGAAGACAGCTTGGAAAGGATCAAGAAGAATGTTGGCGTGAAGGAAATCTAAGCAGTGGAAGCTGACAAGACAATTAAGGATTTTTTTAGCCTAAAAGGAGGAGGGAGATAGGGGAACAATAAGGAAGGCAGGAAGGTGATATCAAAGAATACATGTTGGCTGATAGAAAGGAAGAGTTAAAGAGGAAGGAGATGGATGAGGTCAGGGACAGAGGGGTGATAGATTAAGATGTTAGATGGGGGAGATCTTTGATTTAGATGCATGAGATAATTCAACTATAACCTCTCT
The DNA here is from genome assembly GCF_013100865.1 of Trachemys scripta elegans. Classification (NCBI taxonomy): domain Eukaryota; kingdom Metazoa; phylum Chordata; order Testudines; family Emydidae; genus Trachemys; species Trachemys scripta. The sequence goes on along the minus strand of NC_048298.1, from coordinate 283,090,280 downwards.
GAACCCTTAAAAATAGTACAATACTCTACAGTTGTCCCTCTAAACACTGCAGCAGCACTACTGGAAGCTGTAATATTTCAGACTATGACTATAGAATACTGTACTGCTTTTTTTTTTTAAAGCAGTGGAAAAAAAAGAGTCCAGGTGTGTTTGTCACTTGTCGTACACTCCCCTGTCTTGACTAAAGCTAGTGAAGAACATTGATGTGGTAGTGTGTCTTTTTTAAATTATGTCATTTTTCATAACTCGGAGAGCTGCCTGGACTGAGGTCACTTCAGCCAGGCTTTTATAGGTTTAAGTCAACAATTGACTTTGTGTCAACAGACATCTAGATTTATGTTTTGATTTTATTTTGTAAAGTTGTGGCTATCCACGCAAACTGTAGATTTAATTTGCTGTGGACCAAGTAAAGCAACCTGCCAAAGGAATCTTTACATGAAACATGAACATGGGTAGGATGCAATCATTTGGGAGCCCTCTCTACATGCTGGGCTTAGAAGTTGAGGGATTTTTTCAAAAAAATAATAAATGGATACATTGAAGCCAAATTTTCCAAAGGTTCTAAACATGCCAGTGAAGCACATGGGGCTTCAGCACTTTTGAAAATCATGTCCCTTTTATTTAACTGCCTGAACATGGATTTTCCCTATGATTTTGGTTATTATAATATGAAACATTCCAGGTATTTAGTTCTGATTAAGCAGCTGAATCTTAGAGAGAAATGCACAAATAGCTTTTCTACCAGAAGTCCATCTGGAGGACAGTGAACACATTAAATTATGGACAAAGTGGGTAGGAGGTGTTCAGCTTAGCCCACTCCTGCAAACTGTGGTGGAGTGACCACGTTAATTATCAATCTGCTCCTCTATGCTATCACAGAAGGATCATGAAAACAAATGTACTTTGACTGTTCACTAATCTGTTCATAGGTCAGTATATTTGACTTCCTACATTTGTCTGTTTAAGAAATACAGTTCCTATGTCTTTGATTTTCTCTTTTTTACCATCCATTGGGGGTGTGTGTGTGTGTGTGATAAAGAGCAGTATGTTGCCAGGTAAAGTCTGAAAGAGTTTAAAGCTGCATAAGTAATAGGAATGTATGTGGGCAGCGAGTATTCTAAGGCTAAAATGGCTCCATCATCTAAATGCAATAAAGAAATTGATCTGTTTTATCATAGGTGATGTAACAAATGACTTTTATATGGTGGTTTCTAAATTTCTCACATTGTGAAATAGTTGGGAGGGAACTATATTTAATGCTGGATTTTGGATTTGATAAATGTAAGAAGAATTGCAGTGCCTTGGATATTGCTTGAGTTCAAGAATAATTTAAAAACACCTTATAGATTGGTTACTATAATACACTATATTAAGATGTGTATTAACATATATACATACACTCATACCCAGTTACATCCTTTAAGGCAGCTTTATGGTCTGAGCAGTAAAGAGCAGTGAAATAGGTGCGGAGGAAGTATCCCAATGCATCGCCACTGAGATGTGACATGGTGCTTCAGAGACCTGTATAAATAAAAGGTATTGGTAGATTAATCACCAACAGAACATCTATTCAAAATAGATAGTATCAGAGCGGTAGCCGTGTTAGTCTGAATCTGTAAAAAGCAACAGAGGGAATCTGTTAGTCTTAAAGGTGCCACAGGACCCTCTGTCAAAATAGATAGGATTTCAACAAGTTCCTTTTGCACCATCAATATGCCATTATGAAAAATAGACCACCATTGATTCTATGTCTAAGCAGTTGATCAGACCTTTTAGATGGAGGATAAGTAGGACTTTTTTTCCCTTCTGATACTTCATTTTATCTTTCAGGGAAGCACACAACAAACTTTAAAACTAAATCAGTTTCCTGTGTCTCAGTATGTTCACAGATATTAAGAGCTTGTGGCAACTTACAAACATCAAATCATCTAAAAATAGTTTTAAAAAGTCAAATTTAGTGGCAGGTGATCTAAAAGAAAAATAGCACAGGTGGAGATTCAACATAAGCGATATTATAAGAAAAATGTAAGTAGTTATTAATTGGGCTTTAAAATATCCTAAAATAACTCTGGATCATGAGGAAAGAATCCATTGGCTCTGTCCAAGTGAAAATTGTTTATTGTATTTTACAAAAGAATGCAAGTTTAGGCATCATACAGATTGTACCCCCAAATGTAAACAAAGTGGACAGTACCAGTAATAGCAAGAATTGCTTATACCTGTTGCACAGAGACACTGTATAGTGCAGGGGTAGGCAACCTATGGCACGCGTGCCGAAGGCGGCACGTGAGCTGATTTTCAGTGGCACTCACACTGCCCGGGTCCTGGCCACAGGTCCAGGGGGCTCCGCATTTTAATTTAATTTTAAATGAAGCATCTTAAATATTTTAAAAACCTTGTTTACTTTACATACAACAATAGTTTAGTTATATATTATAGACTTATGGAAAGAGACCTTCTAAAAACATTAAAATGTATGACTGGCACATGAAACCTTAAATTAGAGTGAATAAATGAAGACTTGGCACACCACTTCTGAAAGGTTGCTGACCCCTGGTATAGTGGAAGTGTAAAGTGTTCGGTTATAAGGCCAATAATGAAGGGGTATGATTTTAGTTACTATAGTTAGGGAGAAAAGAGATTATTTCTGTGGAGGCTGGTAAAAAAAGATAATAAACCAGGTTATGGGGTGTGATTAAACTGAGCAGAGAGAGAGTAGGTTAAGGGGAGATGTGCAAAGGTTGCTTAAAGTTCATTGTTTCACCTCCTCACCCCAGAGCTGGGGATAGCTCTGTTAAGGTCAGTCCTGCTGTACTGGGTTAAAGTAGCCTTCAGACTGCTCTACCTTTCTCCAGTTACAGAGGCCTGGGTGCAGCCAAGGACTGGCATGGTGCATGTGCATCCTGACTAAGTCCCCTTTACCTCTGGCCACACCCCCTAAATCAGCAGTGGGGAATGTGAGTGGGGCGAGTACATATATTGTCCCTATTCCTGCCAAGAATGCTCTTATGCTAGTGTGATCCTCCCTAGACTGGTTAAATCTACTTTATAGCAAAATGATGCCAGCATTGTGGCACAAAGTGGCTGCACGGCATTAGGGGATATGCGAGGAGATGCAATATTTATGTCACCTTCTACTCAAGAAAAGATTAGTGCATCTCCAATTAGTGAATTAATAGTTCTTTTACTGTAAGGGGTTGACCTAGGAAATTCTTGATGGTACCCCTCTCTGGGACATGAAATCATTTCCTGAAAGATACATCCTCTGGCTACTGTACTGTAAGTGAACTAGATCAAGAAAAGTGGAATGCATGAGTTACTAGCTGAAATTTAATTTTTATATTTAGGCAATATAGGAATACAGTTGAAGGTCCAGGGGAGCAGATGGGTAAAGGGTACATGCTTGAAGTCATTTGTTATTGAGTTTTGAACTCACATTTTAGTTTTATTCCTTTAAGAAATGTAATAACACAGGGACCCTTCCCTATTCCTGGAATCATAATACAATTTAATTAGTTTATGTAGAAGGCAAAGAGGGAACTGTTTTAAGAGGTCTCTGAGCAATTCTGTACCAAGGCAGGCAATTCTGGGGGGAAGAGATTTGGAAGGCAGTGCCCTTCGTCCCAACACCACAAATGTTGGGGTTCCATAGGGAAGGGATTCTGCCCTCTCTGCAGGAAGACAATATCTGTCTGAAAGGATGGATGCTGCTGAGAGTACAGCACCTCAAAGAGCAGTATTGTCATTGGCTGGAGTTGGTGGTGGTGGCTCTGCAGTTGCTCCACAGCAGCCACAGACAGGACACAGAAGGTGCTGGGTGGTATTGGTGGTCGGTGATATACAGGAGGTCAGACTAGATGGTCTCTGGGTCCCTTCCGACTTTACGCTCTATGAAGTGGTGCAGCTCCCCATGGGATTACACCCTATGCAAAAATGTAGAAGCAGTGCAGAGACTAGTACTGCAGGGAGCAGAACAATCCATTCTCAGACCCTCCAGTTCTGATTCTGCACCCTGAGAAAGGTGTGTCACAACTCTCTGTCCTGAAATCTTCAGAGCTCTAACCTTACATACCTCAAGCAAAGAGGTGTCTGTGCAGGCCAAGCAAAGGGTGATGTTTCCATGGAAGCATCATTTTTAATCACACCACTCATGGAAATGGGGAAATCTGAACCCTGGGGGCTCCCCCAGACGTGGATCATTTTGGATCATCTGCCCTGGGTCACCAGGAAGGAAAACATAGTCAATTATTTCATAACAGGGTTCAGAAAAGAACTAGATAAGTTCATGGAGGATAGGTCCATCAATGGCTATTAGCCAGGATGGGCAGGAATGGTGTCCCTAACCTCTGTTTGTCAGAAGCTGGGAATGAGCAACTGGGGATGGATCATTTGATGATTACCTGTTCTGTTCATTCCCTCTGGGGCACCTGGCATTGGCCACTGTGGGAAGACAGGATACTGAGATAGATGGATCTTAGGTATGGCCATTCTTATGTTCTTATATATTTAGCCTTTCATTAGCATTGAATCATTGCCAAAACATTACCTTGTAAAGGAGATTTTTTATAAGGATTCATGTATTTTGATTTGGACAGCATGGATTTATTTATTTTTTTGTTTAATTATTTCCATAATACTGTGTACTGGCTATAAGTAGTCCCCTCCCTCCTGTACTGAACCAAGGGTTATTGACATAATTAAAGTGACAAAAGCTCAGCAAGCACATTATTATTTTCCTGTCAGACACTAGACAGAAAAAGTAAAGCTGTGTTATTTATCCTTGTGAAGCCTCTCTTTGGCTGCTGTAATTTTTTGAGGCTATATGTTGATAAAATGCCTTTACAGATCTAATGTATGGTATGCCCATTATTATTGTTTTGAGCCTTTGCAGTCTTAAGGTCTGAGTAGTCAGGCTTGTTATGGGAGAAAAGATCATGGGGAATGGGTGGGAGAAATCCTCCTGAAATCCATAAAACAGTACTGGAGCTGCTTGGTAGGCAGTTCTGCTCCCTAGCTCATTGTGTGTGGTTCTGTATATTGGCGGAACCGTTTGTTGTACCCACACTTTTCTCTCCTGGGCCTTCCTCTTTCCCCTCGCAAACTCAGCTGTGCTGGTGAATGGAGGGAAGCTGTAATGCTGGGTTGTGCCTCAGGGTCCAGGCCCTCCATGAGGCCTACAGAAATCCTGCTCCCTTTGATTCCTCCAATGAAAAAGCAGACATATTCTGTTACATCTGGGAACTTCTGTGGTCCTGGTGCAATAGGACATTTCATTGCATTTACATGTGTATGTGGCAAGACTTACTAAAGACATTGCTCTTCAAATCTCTTCTTGACTAGTGATGCAAAATGTCTACACTTGTATTCTGAAATGAGAGAGTCTTAGGCCTTGGCTACACTTACCCGGTAGTTCGACGGCTGGAAATCGAACTTCTGGGTTCGACTTATCGCGTCTAGTCTGGACGTGATAAGTCGAACCCGGAAGTGCTCGCCGTCGACTGCGGTACTCCAGCTCGCCGAGAGGAGTACCGCGGAGTCGACGGGGGAGCCTGCCTGCCGCGTGTGGACCAAGGTAAATTCGAACTAATTCGAACTAAGGTACTTCGAACTTCAGCTACGTTATTCACGTAGCTGAAGTTGCGTACCTTAGTTCGAATTAGGGGGGTAGTGTAGACCAAGCCTTAGATTGCAAAACTGATTTTATGTCATTCCTATCAGTTAAGCATATTATTAATTATTCTTAGGCCTATCATATCACTTTCAATTCAAATAGAACATTACAACGATTAAAACACACAAGTCCCCTGCCTCTCTGATTTTACAGTCTATGTCAGACAGATCTGAAGATAAGGGACAAAGGAATGGGTGAGGTAAGATCCAGTGAGTGCTACAGGAAATATTATGTGAGTCACACTATATTATGAATGAATCGTAGGCATTCTAACATTCTACACTGAGAAATGGGGGAGGAGCAGATAGTGCAGGAGTCCATCAGTGGTGAAAAGCAAGTTGGGATTTGAAAGGAGAGTGAGCACTCATGGCATACTGGAAAAGGTGTTTCATGCTGAGTCAACTGCTTTGAGGTCAAATAGGCTGAGGTTTAAGGCTGAGTTGTGGTACCAAGCCACAGCCTACAGAAGGGCTCAGTGCGTGGGTACATGAACCCAGCAGGAAACTCCAGGACGCATTGATTCTTCAGGGGCACAATGGCTCCTGGAATTCAGAGGGAGTGCTGCCACTGAACTTCACTTCAACACAGGGAAGCATGTTCCCACCCTCCTCCGATCCCTCATTCTGGGCTGAAATTTCTGTCCCTTCCCCAAACTTTTCTGACATCTTTGGAGAGTCTAGAACTGAACGCAAAGGCCCTGCTTCAGGAGAGCCAGGACCATGCCCAATAAAGTGACTTAAAGGGGAAGGGAAGCCTCCTTGGGATTTCTAACCTTCCCCTTTTCCATCTTCTGGACCTAGTGGAGTCCTTAATATAGAAACTGTGAACAAACACCTGGTTTATAGTAGACTTCAGGAATTATTTTCTTTGCTATTCTTAGCTCAGAGGGGCTCTAACTGGCTACAAAATTATTTTGTCAGTTATTTTAGAGAAAGTTATTTTCTCTGAGGATTATAAAACTACCTGTATTTTTCCTTTACTTATATATTATGTTGGTGAATAATGCTGTCACTTTGATGTGTACAGCTGCTGGTGTCCCAGGTCTAATATAATATGGCTCCTTAAATTTTCCAATGCTTTATATTTATTGCCCTGATATACTGTAGAAGAGAAGCAGATAGTACAGGAATCCAACAGTGGTGCAAAGCAAGAGGGAAGCAAACAGTCTTCAGTCTGTCACATTTTGTTTCTGTCATACTGCATCAACAGTTTTAGAATTCAGTCATATGAGCAGGGGATTACTTGAAAATGATGTGCAGTTTAGAGCTTGAGTGACAGGTACTTATGACCCACACAGTCTTTACTTGTAATAAGTACAGTATTTGGAAACCGTGTATATATGTCATCATGTACATTTGCCTGTTTATGTGTCTGCGTCATTCTCTAGCAAAGGCAAGGAAACCTAGTTAAATGCCCTTAGGACTATGCAAAATGTTTAAGTCATTGTGAAAAAAGTGCTCAAAATCTTGCTTAGTTTGAGTTTGACTCTATTTCATGGATCATTATTGGTACATGAGAACTTACTTTGTAACTGTGAAATGTCTTTTGTTGATCCTGTTTTGCTATATCTGGTTTACTCAAAATTGTGAGGCTCTTGTTTGTCTGAAAGTTTTCACTTCATACTGTGTTCATGGGGGGAAAAGTCACCTGGGACAGGTTGTGATATTTTCCAGTATGCTGCATGTCTCACTTCTTATTCTGGGTGAACCAATAAACCCTGTGTGAGCTCATCAAAGCAATCTTCCCTCTGGATTTGGCCCTAGGAAATGTGGGTTCATTTTAACCCCAACTTTACAAAGTTCACAGTGTGCAAACCCACGGGTACAAGTCTAACACAGAAAATTTATGAACACATTTCAAACTAAACTTGGAAGGATTCACAGAATTCTAATTAGTACTTGTATTTCACATGCTGATAAACAATTCACCAAGATCCTGAAGCTTAAAAGTAAACTACTTAAAATAGTGCCAAAATTATGCTTCTGTGTCAAGCACTTCACTTTGGTATCAATCCTGCACAGGAATGTATCTGCATAACTTCTAGAATAGGCCATTTGCTGATAGCTCCCAGTGCAGAAGTAAGTCACACAGGAGAATACAGGGTACTCTGCTCCGTGTTGCTGTGGGCTTGCTCATCCTTTTCTCATTGCTGTGCATTTAAATCCAAATCCTTAACCCATTCCCAGCCTCAGTAGTCAGGCTAGGAACTGATGCCTGCGAGGGACTAAGAAGAGGAATCCTTGTCACAGAAGAGCCAAATGTGCAAGGAAGTCAGTTGAGATTGGTCCTGAAAGCAGAGGATAGGCCATACAAACGGAGGGTAGGAAAATGGCAGTGGGCCAAATTCTGCACTCTGTTACAACAGTGTATAGATGGAATTGAGGTAATGTCAGTGAAACAGAAAGAAAGGAACATGCCCTTCTCTGTAGCAGGTTCCTGCTTTTTAACTAAAAAAAAGAAAGTGTTATCCATGAAAAAAAAAAGTTTAATCTCTGGACTGGTGAGTAAAATTTAAAACATTTCAATATCATGCAATTCAGGAGTGAATCCTTAAAAAGGTGAATTGCACATCTTACCAACTGCACTCTCCATTACAGTTAATAAAACAGTCAGAATAATGGTTGATCCACAGAGAAAATTCCAGATACTTGAATATTCAATCAACTGATCATGGCAAGGAAATCAATATGGAAAACATGAACAGGCAAGGGAAATTATTTGGGATGCTTGGGGTTGCTGGAGAAATTGAGAACTCCATCTTAGGTATTGGATTAGAAGTGGATGGAATGATTTATTCTAATATGTATTTAGTAAATACGTTTAATAAATGTGGCTGGAAATGTTACTTGAATATCTGATGGAAGAAGCATGGTTTAAGGACCAGAGTGTGGCTTTAGGCACAGCTCAACATAAAGGGCAGTGTGTGCTCGGGTCACTTGAGTGGAATCCAGGGAAGGAATTAGGCCTCACAGAGAATCAGGAAGAGAGGCATAATTCCTTTCATAATTCCTCCCCCTCATCCCTAGGGATCATAGTCTGCTACCACCTGACCAATAACAGATCACTCTCTACCCTTAGTGTGCCAGTCACCCACTCTTCACCCTACCTACCTGCAAAGAGCAGCAGGGGAAACACCAGCTCCACCACCAGTACTCTCAAAAACAGAAGTGTCAAACTGCTAATGTAAATTGAAACGGGGATAATAATTCTTTGTAAAACCTCTTAATGTCTGTGAGGTGCTCAGATACTGTAATGATGAGTACCATAAAAAAGCCTGTATATATAAATAAATTCCAGAAGGACTTGAAAAAGCTAGACATTAGACAGGACACTAGCTGTTGAAAGTCACTGTAGATAAGGGGAATGTAATGCACATTGGAATGAACAATCTGAGTTACTTATATACATTGATAGATTCTCAATTAACTGTAACCACTTAGGAAAAAGACCTAGGCCTTGTCTACACTACGAGAGTAGTTCGATTTTACTTAAATCGAATATTTGGAATCGATATTGCAAAGTCGAACGTGTGTGTCCACACTAAGGACAGTAATTCGACTTTGTGAGTCCACACTAACGGGGAAAGCGTCGACATTGGAAGCGGTGCACTGAGGGCAGCTATCCCACAGTTCCCGGAGTCCCCGCCGCCCATTGGAATTCTGGGTGGAGCCGCAAATGCCTTCTGGGTAAAAAAAAAAGGGGCCAGGGTGCTTTTGGGTAACTGTCGTCATCCGTCCATCACTCCCGCCCTCCCTCCCTCCCTGAAAGCGCCGGCGGGAAATCATTTCGCGCACTTTTCCAGTCATTGACAGCGCGGACGCCACAGCACTGTGAGCATGGAGCCTGCTGCAACCATCGCTGCAGTTGTGGCCGCTCTCAACGCCTCGCAGCTTATCATACAGGTTGCCCTGAGGCAGATGCAGAAAAGTCAGGCGAGGAGGCTACGTCAACGCGGTGATGGCCTGAAGTCTGAGAGTAGCACAGACCTCTCAGAAAGCAGGGGACCCAGCGCCGAGGACATCACGGTGGCAATGGGTCATGTTGATGCTGTGAAACGGCGATTCTGGGCATGGGAAACAAGCACTGAGTGGTGGGACCGCATAGTGCTGCAGGTCTGGGATGAATCACAGTGGCTGCGAAACTTCCGCATGCGGAAGGGAACTTTCCTTGAACTTTGTGAGTTGCTGTCCCCTGCCCTGAAGCGCAATGACACCCGGATGCGAGCAGCCCTGACTGTCCAGAAGCGAGTGGCCATAGCCCTCTGGAAGCTTGCAACGCCTGACAGCTACCGGTCAGTCGCGAGCCAGTTTGGGGTGGGCAAATCTACCGTGGGGGTTGTTGTGATGCAAGTAGCCAAGGCAATCGTTGATGTACTGCTGCCAAAGGTAGTGACCCTGGGAAACTTGGAGGCGATCATAGATGGCTTCGCAGCGATGGGATTCCCAAACTGCGGTGGGGCCATAGATGGAACTCACATCCCTATCCTGGCACCGGACCACCAGGCCAGCCAGTACATTAACAGAAAGGGCTACTTTTCCATGGTGCTGCAAGCACTGGTGGACCACAGGGGACGTTTTACCAACATCAATGTCGGATGGCCGGGCAAGGTTCATGACGCTCGTGTTTTCAGGAACTCTGGTCTGTTTAGACGGCTGCAGCAAGGTATTTACTTCCCGGACCACAAAATAACTGTTGGGGATGTGGAGATGCCTATAGTGATCCTCGGGGACCCAGCCTACCCGCTAATGCCCTGGCTCATGAAGCCCTATACAGGTGCCCTGGACACTGAAAAAGAACTCTTCAACTACCGGCTGAGCAAGTGCAGAATGGTGGTGGAGTGTGCTTTTGGACGTCTCAAGGGGAGATGGAGAAGCTTGCTGACTCGCTGTGATCTCAGCGAAACCAATATCCCCATTGTTATAGCAGCTTGCTGTGTGCTCCACAATCTCTGTGAGAGCAAGGGGGAGACCTTTATGGCGGGGTGGGAGGTTGAGGAAATTAGCCTGGCTGCTGATTACTCACAGCCAGACAGCCGGGCGATTAGAAGAGACCAGCGGGAAGCGCTGTGCATCCGGGAGGCTTTGAAAGCAAAGTTCCTGAGTGAGCAGGGTAACCTGTGACTTTCTAATTTTGTGTACAGAGAAGCCTTCACCCCACTTCCAACACACGTTTCAAAATAAAAATAGTTCTACTTTGTTAAAGCACACCGTTTTCTTTAATACTGTTTTCGCGGGAATTTTTTAAAACTGGGACGCAGACTGTGGTGCGGAGCGGGTGTAGTGTAGTCGCGCGAATGCAGCTTCTAAACTCAAGGACTGACAGGCTCCGCTGCGGTGGGATGGTTCTTTCAACGGAGCCTGTCACCCCTCCTGATACGGACTGTGTGTATGGGGGGTCTATGTGAGTTTGTGGCAGGGGGGGGACGGTTACAGATCCCCTGCTGTGTGGCTCTGTGATTCTGCCTAAGGACCGCCGCTTAAGATCTCTAACTGCCCTCCCCTGACACAAAGTCACAGAGCAACCCACCCCCCACCACATAACATGAAAAGAACCTCCCAGACTAACCAGGGTAAGTAGTCACTGCATCACTGCACTATGTATGTGCCCTGCTGCTGTGCCTGCCCCCGACTATGTACCCTGCCAAAGGTGACTGTCCTGTCCAATTACCAACCCCCTTTCCCCCCCCCCTCCAAAAGAACATGATGGAAACAGTAGTTAACAGAAACATATTTTTTATTATCAACTACACATGGGACTGGGAAGTGAAACTTGGACGGGGGCTTGTGTCAGGCGGGAAGGAAAGAACTTGTCAAACTTTGGGGAATGAGAGCCTTCTGCTGCTCGAGCTCTCTGCAGGGGTGGAGTGAGAGTTAGCAGGGACTCTGCCGCCTCTCCTTCTGTGCACTTTGGGTGAAGGGAGTATGGGACTTGGTGGCGGGGGAGGGCGGTTAGAGATGGACTGCAGCGGGGCTCTGTCCTCCTGCCTCCGTTCCTGCAGAACATCCACAAGGCGCCGGAGCGTGTCCGTTTGCTCCCTCAGTAGTCCAAGCAGGGTTTGAGTCGCCTGCTGGTCTTCCTGACGCCACCTCTCCTCCCGATCCATGTTGGCTTGGTGCATTTGGGACAAGTTCTCCCGCCACTGGGTCTGCTGTGCTGCCTGGGCTCGGGAGCAGGCTATAAGCTCTGAGAACATGTCCTCCCGTGTCCTCTTCTTCTTATGCCTAATCCTCCCTAGCCTCTGGGAGTGTGATGACAGGCTAGGTTGTGAGACAGTCGCAGATGGGGCTGTGGGAATGGGAAAAAGGGAGTGAATTCCTCAGAAAGATAAATGTAGTTGTGAACAAAAAACATAGTCTTTCTCTGTGAACAGGACCATGCACAGCACCTATCACATGCGCACTCAGCACAAGGTCGAATTCTCGGCCTTCGCATTCAGTGTCTGGGGTTTTGCAGAGCACTTTTGAGAACCCTGTCAGGACAACGGAATTGCTCTTGCACGCAGACATGGTAAGCCGTAGATTCGTGGCAGCTTAAAACTTTAATATTAGCAATGGCCTCATTTCACATTGAAATCAATGTCGGTCCCTGCTGCCAGCAATCCGGCAAGGAGGAAGTCTGCTCCTGTCCCACACCCTCGCGGCTGTCCCCGGGAACGATCCCTTTCGGCTGACCCTCTCCCGCCTCCACCGCGTGGCTGCAAACCAGCGGTTACAGTTCTGTAAAGGAACGGTAAAGCAGTCCCAACACTAACATTCCCCTACCTCATTCAAAGCAGGTCATCATGAGCGACATCACCCTCATGAGGATCTCTGAGAGCGACAGACAGAGAATGCTCCGGGAAAGCCTTCAAAGACCAGGGCCGTATGCCGCCATGCTGTGCCAAGCAATGATTCCGGAGTACTTGCTAGTCTTGTGGCGCGGCAACGTGTCCTACTACGGAGGACCCAATAAGGCCGCTCTCCCCAAGAACCTAATGCAGCGGATTTCAAATTACCTGCAGGAGAGCTTCCTTGAGATGTCCCAGGAGGATTTCTGCTCCATCCCCGGACATATAGACCGCATCTTACTGTAGCTGCAGTAGCAGGGACTAAACAGTAGAGCGGCTTGGGCAGGACAATCATGCAAAACCGGACATTGCTAGATTTTTTTCAAATAGTTGCACTGCCCATGACTGAACCGTTAAGTTAATCAAACTAATCATGAGAAACCCATTTTTTAAATTGTTAATAATCATGTTCTGTTACAAATAAATGTTTAGATGTTTACAACACTTACTGGATGATCCTTCACCAGATTCTGTGTCCGGGGTAACGGCTGGGGAGGGTTGGTAGGGGATCTCTGTAAGGGTGATGAAGAGATCCTGGCTGTCGGGGAAATCAGCGTTGTGAGCGCTGTCGACTGCCTCGTCCTCCTCATCTCCTTCCTCATCTTCCCCGTCCGCTAACATGTCCGAGGATCCGGCCGTGGACACTATCCCATCCTCAGAGTCCACAGTCAGTGGTGGGGTAGTGGTGGCGGCCGCACCGAGGATGGAATGCAGTGCCTCGTAGAAACGGGATGTCTGGGGATGGGATCCGGAGCGTCCGTTTGCCTCTTTGGTCTTCTGGTAGCCTTGCCTCAGCTCCTTGATTTTCACGCGGCACTGCGTTACATCCCGGCTGTATCCTCTCTCTGCCATGTCTTTAGAGATCTTCTCATAGATCTTTGCATTCCGTCTTTTGGATCGCAGCTCGGAAAGCACGGACTCATCGCCCCACACAGCGATGAGATCCAAGACTTCCCGATCAGTCCATGCTGGGGCCCTCTTTCTATTCTGAGATTGCACTGCCATCAGTGCTGGAGAGCTCTGCATCGTTGCCAGTGCTGCTGAGCTCGCCACGATGTCCAGACAGGAAATGAGATTCAAACTGGCCAGACAGGAAAAGGAATTCAAATTCAAATTTTCCCGGGGCTTTTCCTGTGTGGCAGTTCAGAACATCCGAGCTCTTACTGCTGTCCAGAGCGTCAACAGAGTGGTGCACTGTGGGATAGCTCCTGGAGCTATTAGCGTCGATTTCCATCCACACCTAATTCGACATGGCCATGTCGAATTTAGCGCTACTCCCCTCGTCGGGGAGGAGTACAGAAGTCGAATTAAAGAGACCTCTATGTCGAACTAAATACCTTCGCGGTGTGGACGGGTGCAGGGTTAATTCGATGTAACGGCGCTAACTTCGACATAAACGCCTAGTGTAGACCAGGCCCTAGGTGTCATTGTGAAAACATCTGCTCACTGCACAATGGCAGTCTACAAGACATAAGGCTGAGTTAAGAGAAAGAGATAAAATGGAATAATACTGATGATATGAGTCCCATGAATGTGATGTTCATTTCTGGTCACTGCATCCTAAAAAGGATATAGCAAAATTGAAACAGTCCAAAGAAAGGAAATGAAAATTCTTATAGCTATGGAAAGATTTCCGTTGGAAGCGAGATCAAAAAGATTAAGTCAATTTAGTGTAGAGAAGAGATTAATAAAGGTGGAATGATAGAGGTGTATATAATAATAAAAAGTATAGTGAATGTCAACCAAGTGTTCCTGCTTACCCTTTCACATAATTCAAGCACAAGGGAGCACCCACTAAAATTAATACCATAAGAATAATTACTGCCACAGTTATTTGAATTTTCCTAATGCATTCAGTACTCTTCATCTTGCATGCTGTCATTAGTTTTCTCTTATATATCTACATTTTGTCCCACTGATTGTTATAATCATCTCTCTTTGGCTTAAATGAGAATCCTTCTTAACATAAATTAACCCCCCCCCCCTCTCTCTCTCTCATTTTTTATGCCAATGAGCATCAGCAAGGAAAATTTAAACTTTGCATTGTGCAAGAAGCAAATATTCGTAGCTTCAGTATTTTTTTCAAGGAAATCAAAAGCTAATGTCATCATAATCCTAAATAGATGAAGCAATAGTGAAGAAAACTGCAAAGCAAATATGAAATTTAATAATGGCCCTCCAACAGCTTGCCTTTCAAATTGTTAGGAATTCATTAAACAATGGTTGAGCAGAACTGACAATTAAATTTACTCTCATATGAAGTATCTAGACATATTATGAATATTGCGTACTACACAGTGCACATTTCTAAAGGGATGTAGTCAACAAATTGCATTTCACAGAATTAACATGGAGCTTGAATTTCGGTATCCAGATATCTCCTGCTTTGTTTCCCAGAAAAAATAATAATAATTGAAATGCTGATATATAAACAGAGTTAATTTAAAAGAAAAAAAAACATGATATTTTGATCACTTTTTAGACTTGAGGCTGGTATCAGTTGTTTTGTGGCCATTTCAATATATATATTTTCCCATAAAAATAAAGAAGAGAGGTCCAGTAAGAGGCATAATTTGGGGAGGGGGGCAGGAAATCAGTGGGATTAAAAACAATAAAAACAAAAACAAACACAAGTAGAATGTACAGTGCTGTATGTCATAGGGGGTGGGGGAGGGCAGGGAATGAACTGACTGAACAATCTCACACTTCCATTCACTTTTATTGTCATGTTTTGCTAATTTTAAACTTGCCTTATGATTAATTCTAGTATGTTGGTTTAAGGGCTGGGAAAAGAAAATCTTTGTTTTAGTGGATACTTGAGAAGCAGACCGGTTATAATTTAAGAATCCAGTAAGTCAGTGGAGCTTCTTGGTAAATGTTAAGCAACATGTCTAAAATAGGTTTAAAAAGAGTTTAGGGGGCAGTTACAAAAGTTCAGAATCAGAAGATGGAATATTAAGAACCTTTCTGTAATCCTTATTGTGTCTTGTTTTAAGATTTAAAATACAACACACACTATGTTTATTTAGATACAGTAGCTGTGTAATCATTATGGTAAATGATCCATAACAAAAATCAGCATCACTAAAGATGAATGTAATTAAAACACCTCTGAACAAATATTATTCCAAATCCGTCAGTGTTCTGGAAGAATCTTTTATTTATTGTCCTGTTACATCTTTTGGAACAAGATGCGGTTTTTGACTATTGCAGCAGAAGGGGACTAGAATTTGCTTGGAGGTGGGTTGTAGTAATAGATTATATGAACCTACAAGTTACTTTTCAAAATCTGTCCCACACAGAATGGTCTCAGTTTTCATGGTTCTTCAATGATTCACGGTATGAAATGAGTCTAGTTCCCAACACACATGCATACGCAACACAAAAATACTATCAGATATGGTACTGATGTGCACTTTTTTACATGGTCTCCGGGGACCAAGATTGAATGGGCATAGACACCAAATTATGGTCTAACCTGTATAGCTGGACTTTTCAGGTCATGGTTTTTATATCTTTGGTGGAATAGTATGGGGAAACTGAAGTACATTTTTATTTTTAAACCTTTATTGGTGTCCTTTAACAAGACGGATGGCACCTCACATCAGTAAAGCAACCAATTCCTGATTAATTTTATTTTAATTGCTATTCTTGATTGGAATAAATATCAGTCACTTTAGGTCCCCAATATTTGTGGACAAAACTCACGGACCTTAAAGAAGCAAGTGCCAAAAGTATAGGCCCTCCATTGCCCTAGCTCCAGCCAAGGGAAGGAAGTTTAAATCCCATGATTTTTAGTGACCCCAGAAGATGTCAGACTTCAATAATGGGGCTCACAAAGAGATGCAATTGCTCATAGAATGAGTTTTAGACAATTTAAGACTTTAGGGATCATAATCAACTACAATCAGAAGTCCATAGGTAGCCAGTGCAGATCAGAGAATGCTGGTATATTACAGTATCTGCTGATAAAATCTCATCCGTTTGAAACAATGACTCTCTGCATCAGCAGAAGCTTTCTAGCCTTGTAGTTACAAAGGCAGGGCCTGCATCAGAAGGGAGAGCTCACTAGCCAAAGCGAATGGAAAAAAACTTTTCATGTCCCAGCTGACACTTGAAGTTCCAGAAATAACCCCAAAACCGTGAACAATCCTGGCAAAAAGACACCCTTTGAAGAGGGTGCACACTTACAGCTTCCTCCACCCTTTTAGATGTTTCGCTTTCTCTATTAGAATAATGTCCATTTTAACTAAATTGAGCCTAAAATGGTTTATGTCTATCCACTCTCTTATTACAGTCCGGTACTAAAAGTCTGATCTAAAGCCCATTAAAGTCAATGGGAGTCTTTCCACTCACTTCATTAGACTATAGATAGCACAGTGATCAAAATATCCATGCCCCTTGAAAAGGATAAGTAGCTAATCTATTTATCATGTTCCAGTAACTGTAGTGTCTAGTTTCATCTGCATAATGATCCCATGGTGTCTGTGCACACATGCAGGATATGAGCAGTGGAAAAATGAAACCCCAAAGAACCCTACACATGAGAGCTATACAGAAGAGCAAATCCATATTTAGACCTCTAATAAGTGACCTGATTTTCAAAAGTTACTGAGTACCCAGCAGCTCCCACTGAATACTCCCACAGTATTCTTGCCGGCAAGTTAAAGAAGTATGGGCTGGATGAATGGACTACAAGGTGGATAGAAAGCTGCCTCAATTGTCGGGCTCAACGGCTAGTGATCAATGGCTCCATATCTAGTTGGCAGCCGGTATCAAGCGGAGTGCCCCAAGGGTCAGTCCTGCATCTGGTTTTGTTCAATATCTTCATTAATGATCTGGAGGATAGCGTGGAATGCATCCTCAGCAAGTTTGCAGATGACACTAAACTGGGAGGAGTGGTAGATACGCTGGAGGGTAGGGATAGGATACAGAGGGACCTAGACAAATTAGAGGATTGGGCCAAAAGAAATCTGATGAGGTTCAACAAGGACAAATGCAGGGTCCTGCACTTAGGACGGAAGAATCCCATGCACTGCTACAGACTAGGGACCGAATGGCTAGGCAGCAGTTCTGCAGAAAAGGACCTAGGGGTTACAGGATACAAGAAGCTGGATATGAGTTAACAGTGTGCCCTTGTTGCCAAGAAGGCTAATTGCATTTTGGGCTGTATAAGTAGGAGCATTGCCAGTAGATCGAGGGATATGATCATTCCCCTCTATGTGACATTGGTGAGGCCTCATCTGGAGTACTGTGTCCAGTTTTGGGCCCCACACTACAAGAAGGATGTGGAAAAATTGGAAAGAGTCCAGCAGAGGGCAACAAAAATGATTAGGGGGCTGGAGCAGATGACTTATGAGGAGAGGCTGAGGGAACTGGGATTGTTTAGTCTCCAGAAGAGAAGAATGAGGGGGGATTTGATAGCTGCTTTCAACTACCAGAAAGGGGGTTCCAAAGGGGATGGAGCTCAGCTGTTCTCAGTGGTAGCAGATGACAGAACAAGGAGCAATGGTCTCAAGTTGCAGTGGGGGAAGTTTAGGTTGGATATTAGGAACAACTTTTTCACTAGGAGGGTGGTGAAGCACTGGAATGGGTTACCTAGGGAGGTGGTGGAATCTCCTTCCTTAGAGGTTTTTAAGGTCAGCCTTGACAAAGCCCTGGCTGGGATGATTTAGTTGGGAATTGGTCCTGCTTTGAGCAGGGGGTTGGACTAGATGAACTCCTGAGGTCCCTTCCAACCCTGATATTCTATGATTCTAAGGTTCTCAGAGTACCTGGAAAATTCAATCACTGTTTGGTGGCTAGACAGCTTCTTTTTCCAGAGATGTCTAAACAGACCTCTTTTAAAAACCCTCTAAATCCAATTAATATTTTTAGAAAGAAAAATTGGGAGAAAACTTCAAAACTAAATATATACATTACAAAAAAATTTCTTTAACAATTTTTCTTTTACAATTTCTTTAACAATGCTTGTATCTCTTTTGCCTATCATGAATGTCTTCAAGCAATCAACTTGAACTGGCAAGAATGTTCACATAAATAAATTTCAAAGTATTTTTAGAAATTGATTGGTGCATACGGACATTCCTTATTGAAGCACTTCTATGTACATCCAAACAGGAAACAGGTACAATACCATGTCATTTTAGCTGGCCAATTCCAACTAAGCAAAATAGCATGAATTTTGAATATTGAGTCTCGAATACTCACAGTGAATGGTTTGCAATCAATCTGGAGAGCGGGGGGCAGGAGAAGAAAGATAATCAAATCACATTTAAATAATTAAGAAATCAAGATATGTTTAAAGTTATTCCACAGGCTGAAAAAGAGGGTAAATTGATTATATAAATTGTTCTGAAATATTAAGATTTAATTGCAATATATACAGATAATTGGCTACAGCGCAGTCAATGTAGTTAAAACCAGTTTAGGTGTGTTTATTCTTTAGCATTTATATTACAGTACAGCCTAGAGGCTGTAACAGGTAGGATCCCCATTGTGCTAGGAACTGTACAAAAAAAAATATAGTAAATGATAGTCCGCTATTCCTTAGCAGAGTGCTTATACAGTGACTGATGATTGTAAATTGTATGTAAGGGGTGGGGTGAAGGGATGCATATGTGATATAGTAAACATCAGGGATGTTGAGCTCTGCTGCACCTCACAGAACCAAATTTTACTTTGCTAATCATTGTTGTAGTCTTTAGTTTAAATGTCAACAGAAAATTGGTGAACTGATCCCTGCTCCAGGCAGTTCCCTTCTAATTCACATACTGTAAATGGATGCAGCAACCTCTCTCTTTTACTCTTCCACTAAGTAAAGCCTGCTACCCCTGCAAGCCACTCTAATAATTACACTGTGTCATTTTAACCTCAAGCCAGCTGACACACCAGTTTCCTCCAAGAATTGTGGAATGAGCATGTGTCATAATTGTTGCTTTTGTTTTATTTAGAGAATTTGACCTTCTAGTTATTAGTCTGGACCTGCTTTCCTAACCTAGCTGCTCACCCTCTTTTGAACTGAACTCTGAGCTTGTTTACTTTCCTCCGAAGGTTCACTGACTAACTCTACACATTGCATATGTTAAGACAGTCACCCCTGACCTCACTCAATTGAATCCCAGGGTTATACTGTAAAAAAGGTAGCTTAAAGGGAATGGGTTTTTTTTGTATGTGTTGTGTGGGTTTTTTTCAATAAGAAGGGTCAGAGGTGGTCTCTGAATTTCAGATGCTCTTAACCACCTAATCATACTCTTCCCAATCCCCACTGATAGGGATGCTTCCTTTTTAACCTTTACATTTTATTCAGCATTGCTTCCATCACCACAATTCTATTTTCCCGCCCAACACATTGTTTTTCTTGTCCTGTGCATATGTGTTACTCCTGTTCCTAATCTCATCCCTCTCACAACTGATCATTATAGTTTTTAAAAAGGCATCCTGCCTACTTCCACCTTTAATATACGACCGTTTCGGGTGGGGAATCTGAAAGCTGAAGTGCTTGCTACGGGAGGCCTGGATAACTTTTACTAAAGGAACAGGAGTGAGCTTCGGCACAATCACAACATAATTTAAGGTCTGCTTGAAACCTAAAAAATTATTTCTGGACCTCATTGTTATGTTGGTTTTGCAATACTGTATATTATGTCTGCCTTTCCTTTCTTCTACTAGGGTGAAGCAACCCACATGCTTTACACTGCTGCATTGCAGTGGGAAGGGGGCACATATTTCATTTTGGAGTACTCTGACTCTCTGCAAACTTGCGAAGTGCAGGACAGGGTAACTCTGTTAGAAGGGCCTAGAAACATCCAGTTCCTCATTAATAACCTCTTAATGGGGCCTGATAAAGAGCTACTGGTCTCTATAAACAGCCTTAGGGGAAGGGGAAACAAGATGTGGCAAAGGCTGCAGTGATGTGAAGGCTCCTGCAGGAGACCCTTGACTGGGGGAAGAACAGAGTTTGGGCTTAGAAGCCAGAGACAGAGGAAACTGTAGAGAAACTGCAGAGAATGAAAGAGGCTCCTGCAGTGACAATGTTGAAACCAGGGGAGTTGCTTCAGCTGAGAATGGCCTGCTAAAGCAGAGAAGATACTGAGACACCACGTAGAGTTTCTAGTCAAGAAGGCTGGGAGAAAGGGTCCTGCAAGGAAAACCCTGAAACAGCAGGGGCATTTGAAACAATGCCTCGGGGAGAAGGGGCTGTGTTCTGGTTAAGGCTCAGGAGAAGACTTTTTTGTCATTGTTTTGAATTTTATGCCAACAAAATCAGACCCTAGGAGGGGTATTATTGAACCAAGAGAAATCTTTCTCTTTTTTGAGTAATTGAGGCATACAAGAAAGGAATCTGAGGCAAGGCACCATAGGCCATAGTAATCAGGAGGCGGCTGACCCTGTTATATTCTCTTTCTGTTTCTTCAATAATCCCATCCTTGTTGCCTGTCCTCTCTGTTATTATGGAGTACAGAGATGTTAGATCAAAATACAAACAATACTTGTGCTGGAAGGTTGCAATGTAACATGACTTTATTTCTTATAATTCAGAATGGTAACACACAAGAACCCCAAAACAAAGAGACAAAGCAGAGTATAGAGGCACAATTAACCCCACCTTATTGTAGGCTGGCTGGCTGCTGAATTAACTGCTGCTAGGCCCCAACTGCACACTTCCCAACAGTGTCCCCTGGCCTTAAATCAGGACCATGAAACCCCCTGGAGAATTTAAGGGGAAGATCACAGTTTCAACAGTTTTCAGTACACCACAAGGAGACAAGGCATGCAAACTACTGTTTCTATGAGGCACTGCAGCCCAACAGGAAGATGCAGTTTAATGTTAAATTGACTTGAAATAAATGTTTTGATTTTGTACAACTAACCAAGCCATTTTCATTCAGGTCCCATGGAAATTTTCCATTTAGTGGAATCTGCATAATCTGTCCAAAAAATCCTTTCAATTGAAAGTTCTTGACCATCTCTATTTAGGAGCTTACATCCCATGAACTCTAAATAAAACTTAGGCTCCAAGGTACCTATGCTCATCTTCCCATGTTTGGCATCTTTGAAATGTTACCTTTCATCTTGCAATAGTGTGGGAAATGAGACATCCTGACATCCTTTAAGGCAAGGAAAACCACAAATTCTCCATACTTTATTTAGAGAGAGGCCTCACTTACAAAGTTGGGATCCAGATGAGGATCCAATCTTTCTTAAAGTTCTGGGATGTTCAGAGCTGGAGTTTTAAATGATGCCCCATCTCTAATTTTAACTTTTTTTTTAAATGAAGAATCAATATATTATTTAGTTGAACTTTCTAATCCCATGAGCTCCCCTCCCTTGGTTAATTATTAACATCTTGAAGAAATGTCTTAATTCTCAACAGTGGGCTTTAATTATAAGATTGTGATGACAGAAAAATCAGTCATTTACTACTATACTAATATCAGATCCATTAGGTGTAGCCTCTGCTGAACTGAAGCCCAGGAACACTTTTCAAGAACATCACCCATTTCTAATTAGAGCTACATAAATTTTCTTTTTAAAAATAGAACGGGGGTTATATGTATAATTCATTCCTGGTTCCTACAAAAATTATTATTACCATTACTAGTTGATAGACTCAGGATGAAGTCAGTGACAGTTAATGATATTTATGACATATTTTCATAACTTCTGCAAATGCTGCTTCAAAGGAGATTGTTGCTATTATAAATCTTAAATGAAGGAATCACTTTCTAATCCTATTTCCCCTTGTGACTAAATATTATGAAAGTAAGTGGACACAGCTCAGCAGGGTCATTTACTTTTATAGGGCTGCTTGGAGTAAGAAAGTACTTTTATTGGTTGGTGAATAATATACATCACTGACTGTTCCCCATGCAAAAAGAAAAATGGCATAAAAGAGGAAATAAACCAGGAACAGGATGGGACTCCGGAATTTATAAAGTGTCACAGTTCAGGGAAACTGAGATTTTCTGAAACCCATTTCTCTTTTATCCAAAAATCATATCTGTCTCTCCAACATCAAATTTGAACCCAGTATCGATTTTTATGAATGTCTGATTTTGTGGCGGTTCCAGATGTCTCTGGAGACCTTTGCAAACAATTGGGTTTACCTGGGCATGCAACTCAGCCATGAATTGCCTAAAATTTTCATTCATTGCCATATTTTTATGTAGTGCCAATTATATAGGCTAAAATACTACTAAAATATTTAAAGCAAACATCAAATAGCATGATGGACAATGTCTTTCAATTAATAAACCATATATCTAGCATGGTGTTTGATCAATTAAATTCTGTATATACTGATGGTGTATTTATTCAGAGGTTCTCTTGAAACAAGGCCATGCAGTGCTGGTAAAATTATTGGTTACAGTAAACAATTGCATGGGATCAACTTCTAAAACAAACTGATCCCCACAGTGATGGATTACTTTATAAAAGGACTCCTAAATGCTCATTAGATTATTTTTTGGCTCCGGGTATAAAATCACCTTTCAATACTTTATCACCGATTATTCTCATCTGGTACGTCGGTGATGTCTAAAGATACACAGTTTAGCCAATCTCACTGTGCAAATCATGTAAGTAGTGCAAAAATAATTTAATGGTGATTAGTCATTTACAGCTCAGTACAGTTATTTCTCAAAATAACTTGAAAAATTTTGGGACCATAAGTAGTAAAACATCTAGGGATGGACAAATCAGTTCCAGTAAAATAAAAAGCAACCTAAATCTTCCCTCCAAACCAAATTCAATCCCTGTAAACTGTGGACATGGGGCAGGGAGGTGAGAGCAGGACACAGTGGGACTGGAGGAGCTGTGGTGGCACCTGGGATTGGGCTGGGGAGCAGGTAGGAACCAGAATGATTATGCTGGGGCCAGGAGCAGCTACCCCTGGCAGCCAGCCAGACATCAACCACCAGGACTCACCTTCCCAGCCTGGAGCTGGCTCCCCCTCCCACGCTGAGTCTCAGGAGCTCTCCTCGCTCTCCGGGCAGAGCAACTACCCCTTTCCCCTGCCTATCCCTGACATCCTTGACATCCCATCTTCTGCCCCAATTTCCCTCACTCCTCATGCAGAGCACCCTTCGTGCTCCTCCTCTTATTTCTCATCGCCCCTATTGAAAGTGAGCTCCCATCACCGCTGCCTCAAGGGAGCTTGATTTTCAGAGTGGAGCTCAGTAGTTTCCTAGGCTCTTTTGAAAGTGTTAACCTTAAGTCCTTCCATGTCGGATACACATTATACATCATATTAAAGCACTTTATTAACTGCAGTTAGAAGCTAACACTTCAGAAGGTGAAGTCTGTCCCCACTGAAGAATTGGAAGTTTTGCCATTGATTTCAGTGGGACCAGTATTGCACCCTCTGTTTTTATCTAGACAATAGAATGCCCCATTCATATTAAGATATTTGACTGTGTCTCATCCTGTTTGTGATCTGTGCCATGTATTCTCATGGTACAGCCATTATAATCCTGTGTATTGATCTCAAGAGTGGTCTCATGCAACCCCTCCTCTTTTAAGTGTTATGACACAGGAGACCAAGTTCATCACTGGTGAAGGAGAATGCTAATTGACTTTGGTGTGAGGTTCAAAAATATTTCTCACTACTCCCAAAACAAGCCTCACTATGTTTGGGATGTATTTCTCCATGTTTTATTATTTGCTTTTCCTTTATCATACTTCTTTTCTTGCCCTCACCTTCTTTCTTTTTTATCTCCATACATTTGTTTACATTGAACTAATCTGTTGCTCTTTTACCTTTGGGTACTATAGCATGCAGGGGTGTCTTAGGATGTCAACTAACCACTCTAATCCTTTTTGACATTCCATGACCCCTGAGGAAATATGCAGAAATACATTCTGCTTCTACATTAACTAAGACTTCATCTTATGCATATCTGTCAGACAAATGGAGTGGAAATGGTACATTAGACAAATATAACTAGACACCCTATCTAGTAAACTGACATTTCATTTGTTTCTCCAACTCAGTGGGGCGGTTCTAAAAACAGGAGCAGTCTTGAATTTTGAAATTGTTTTGCTATATATAGGGGGCAGTGCTGAGTGTGTTTGGATTCAAGAGAGTGCTTTGCTAAGGTGGGGGGAGTGAAACATAATATTAAATGATACAAGAAACCATTCTCATCTAGTAGTGGTAATGTTAATTGTGGCATATGGCTGACTGGCTATAAATAAAAAGTTCTTGAGCCTGATTACTCCTGCATTCTACCTTGTGTACAGATTTATATTTGTGTAAAGTGCCATTATGCAGATCCGGTAGCATTTTAAATGCATTTTGCACAAGTATCCATGGCTACATAAGGTGATGGTATTAGCGAATGAGGCCCCTTGTTACTCAACTGAATGTAAAAACTGCTAAACAGCCAATGAAGCTATTTTTATCTCCATCTTAAAAGGAAGAAATCCAGGTACTTTTCCACAACAAAATATAACATTTTTTTTTTCAAAAGAGGACAAGGAAGATTTAAAGTATCCTAAAAGTTCTTATGCCTGTTTATCTCTTACAGATGCTCTCTCACTCTTCTTCCCCCCTTTCCCCAAAAGAATCAATGTCCCAATGAATTCTTTAATCTCTCTTCCTGGTTAGCTTCAGTAATCCAATCAGGGAACAGAAACTACACCATGTTACTACAGATGGTGACCAATCTGCCAATGTAAATAGTGAATCACAAACTATGATGACTCTTGCTGCATAGTTCACAAACAAAAGATTCCTTAGACAGAGGCAAACAAATTAATACAAATTATGCTGGTGTAAAATTTTCAAAAGTGTTCTATGGCCAGTATTTAGGCACCTAAAGTGCAGATAGATGCCTAGTGGGCTATTCAACTTTCTTTGTTGCCAAAGTCCTTTTGAAACTCCCACTAGGGGGTTAGATCCATGAAGGGGACTTAGACTCAGCATTGCAAGCAGTGGTAGATTTAGAGTGAATGGGGCCCTGTGTGCAGCTTCATTTTTGCCCCCCCCCCTTGGGACCAAGCCAAGAAAAAGAACATTTTCTCTTATCTCCCCACATCCCCCTGTTCATTTTTCTTTCTTTCTTTCTTTCTTTCTTTCTTTCTTTCTTTCTTTCTTTCTTTCTTTCTTTCTTCATCCTCCTCCTATATTATAAATAATAGGAAGTAAATGGAAATAAAGTGAGGTACCTCGATTATTTTTGTAGTCTAACTTTTTTTTTTCGAACTTATCATATCCCCTTAGCGGTAGTCCCAAAGAAGACAGCAATTTGACTGTGGCAACAACACATCTCAGCACTTTCCTCCAATAAGAACATTCCTTTTCAAACTGAGCCGATAACACAGAATCAATTCTTCCAGATAATTTACACCTTTGAACGAACTTACACAAAGCATTAATTTGGAAGTTTCATGATCAACTATATGTCTTGCAACGTTTCTCCAATTAGAGTGCCCATCGACAAATGTTTGTTTTCCTTTACTATGGTCAGGGAATAATTTGCAAACATAACAGTAGACTGCCTTGGTGGTTTCTGAAAAAAATCAACCAAATTCTCATATCTGTCATCCCATTTTTCTTTATCCTCAGAAAATGGGACTCGTTAAGACCTCTAAATTGCTTTCGTCCTGCAACCTCATACTCTTTTTCTCAATTTTCCATAAAACCTACATTTTTCAGTTTATTTACTAAGAAATATTCTAGCTCATCCAATGAAACAGATTTTGGCCATAATGCAGTATCTTCAGGGTAGGTTTCTTCCCTTACTTCAACAAAATTACCAATATTTTGTAGTTCCATTGTCACTTCAGAGTCCACTTCTTCAACTTTTACAGTCGTTTTGATATCCCCGCAACTCGGCAAGTAATCAGATAATTCATATGTTTCCTCACCCATACTTTTTGATGAATGTCCACTATTCAGTACTTCAAGCTTTTTAAAATAAGATAACAAACTCTCTATTTGCTTAGCTTTGTCCTCTTGCCTCGCCTTCTTGTTTTTGTGTTTTTGACTGCCAGACTCATAGTGTCATTTCATTATTGCTAAAAAACTGACCTCGATTTTAGGCAGATTAAAAATGTCTGCAAGAGTAGGGGCATAGCAATGGGTGTCCCTGGGTGGGCCATGGACCACTCAATTGGCTTAACGTAGTTAATCCTGTGTTTTTATCAGGCTTTGTAAAAACAGGATTTTGAACCATTACATACTAGTGAAAAATCATGGGCATTGTCGCAAAGTGCAGGGGAGGGTGTTTTTGTTCAATTGGATAATTGTCCAAGCAGACAGACTTTGATTGGCAAATGACAATTTCCCTTAGTTGCTGTTATGCTGTTGCCAAGACAATGAAAAAATGGTGAAGCAAAATTCTTTGCTAGGCTACTTCAAAAAAACACATTTAGAGCACAGTTTGCAGAATAAGTTCGCAGAATGCAGAAAGACTGAACCACTTTGTGACTTGCAACACTTATTAAATTCAGTCAGTTGTCAGATTCTTCCTGCATTTCGGGGTCCCCTATCATTGGGGACCCCATGCTACCACACGGTTTGTTTCACGGTAAATCCGCCACTGATTGCAAGACCTACCTTTAGACACCCTACTACCGAGTGAAATCCTTAGCCCTGAGTTAGGGACCCAGGTTTCCCTATACAATGCATGGAGAGAACTAGGCACCTAAGAATGGAATTCACAAAAATCTAGTGAGCTGAGCAAAGAGCTGCCAAAGCTAGTCATTAGGAAATGCTGAAGGGATTGTGGCCTAAACCTTGGCTTGCAACAGAAGTCAGGTGCCTATCTCCACTTGGGACTCTCAGCTGTGAATCCTCTCCTGGAGTTAGGTGCTTAATCCAGGCCAATCCTTTTCCACAAAAAAATGTGGGTGGGGCAACCTTTGGCCCAGAGATAGACAATGTGGTTGACTCTTATACTCAAGTGGTTAGGATAGTCACCTGGGAGACCCAAGTTCTAGTCCAGGCCCAAAGACAATTTAAGTATTTTATACAAAGTGCAACAGCTTCAACAGGAAAAACTGAGAGACCCACCTCTGCAGTCCAGTGGTTAGGGCACTCACTGAGAAGTGGAAGAGCCAAGTTCAAGTCCTGGTTCCAGATGAGGCAGAATGGGGACTGAGATCGCTCCCATCTTGGGTGAGTGCTCTAACCAGTAGGCTATAAGGAGAGGGGCAGGACTACTGCCTCCTCTGGCTGTGTTTTGTGGGCCCTGATCCGGTAGGTGAGCTCCTAGTTGGACTCTGAGAATGTCTATTAGATTGAGCTCCCAGGAAGATAAGTGGGGAAATTTGAGGCTCCCCTGGAGGTTAGGTGTTGAGCAGCTCAGAAGTGTCGGGTATGAGGTGGCTTTGTACATGACCACCGACAGAGATTTAGGTGCCAGGAGGACTTGACTGGTGGAAACTTTGGTGTGTAGAGACTGTAGTGTTAGGTGAGAGCAGAGTGGGGGTTTTGAGGATCTAAAGTTTGGTCTTAGATACCTGAAGTGACAGTTTAAGCACCTACATCTCTTTGTAGAACTAGCCCTATTGGCATTTTAGGTGCTTAAATAACTTTTAAAATTTAGGAGTCTGTCTCATTTGAGTGAATAACATACCCATATAATAAGTCTGTCCACATTTAATTTCTATGTCAAACATAACAGTCCCACTTTCAAACCTTAGACTTAGTCTCCTAAGTCCTTTGGGCACTTTTAAAAATGTTACGCATAATCACAGACATAGAGAAAAAGACACTTCATTTAGAGGGGAAAAACACTATTTATTTATGCATGACCTAAAATTTTACTGGGTGCTCCACAGAATGTAAGACATGGTGCATATCCTGAAGGGTGCATATAATTTCCCTGTGTTTAGCTTAGCAAGATACCTTCCTAAAAACAGTCTTATTATCTGTTTTATTTCTTTATTACTTCTGCTTTGTGGTTTGTTCCCATGTCTGAATTCCTCAATTCCATTCTTCAGCCCTTATCCATCTACCTTTGTTATCCTCCTAATTTCAGTATTTCTTCACTGGTACAATATTTTAACTCCCACTAAGCATTCTTCCCCTCTACCAATTAATAACAGTAACATGGTAGGCAGCTTAGAATGAAACTTTGTATGTAAAAATTTCAGCACACTGATAAATGAGTCAGGGTTCTGGTATACATATATACTATATAACATCACTAATCTGTCTCTGCCCTCAGAGGTCTTTGGAACTTCATAGGACAACTTCTTCAACCTGGAAAATTATGTTTTGAAGGAACCAGACATTTCAGGGAGTCTAAATTTAAAGTTAGAAGATTATCAGTAAAGCCTATCTATTGGAATTACTTATCTGAGCCAAAGTAATTCAAGTAATTCAGGTGCAGTGAAACACTTCTAATTTTAAATTCAGGAGCACTGAACAGTGAGTTGGATTCTTAGTTGATACCACTCTTTCCCTTTCATTCTCTCTGCTTTTATACCCTAGTCTTTTTTAAAAAAATGCTTTTTTGAAAATCCAAGTGCTGGTGGAATTAAAAGAGAATTGTACCATTAATTTAAAAAAAAACCCTAACTATTCAGATATTTCCAATGAAACATAAACCAGTTATAGAAGATTGCTAAAATATAATTATATTTACATTTGAAAAATGCAGCAATGAATATTGTTGGATGTGTTCTGGAGTGCAAGTTGTTTGTGTGTGGGAGTAGCATGTTTATTGTAGAAATTACTTATAGGCAGACAAGCCTATTATATAGGTAGGTTACACATCAATCAAATGGTCAGAAAGTGAAATTTACATAGCCCTTCATTAAAGGTGGCTAGCTCCATAAATGGAAGTGTGATGAACAGAAGTGATGAAATATCTGGATATTTTTGTCTTGATTTGGTTTGTGGGGAGTTGCTTGTGTGTTTGGGTTGTTGTTGGTTATGAACATATGCATGCCTCTCTGTATTTATGATGGATTACTTGCTACGGAGTTAGATCAAAACGGGTTGTTAAAGGAACCAAACTGGGAAGTTAAAACAATAACTTAGATAAGAAGCATTGCAACAAATATGCAAACACAATAGCCAGGTTTATAGCCATAAAGAGAAAACTCCCCTACTCTAACCCTGGTTATGTAGCTATTTTGCCAAGGCTGGGACGATAGCTGACTGGTTGGCAAGGATTTTCTTAGAGACAGGGAGAACATTTTGAAAGCATGACAGTCTGTTTCCCTCAGCCAGAGATGGAGTTTGCTGTGCTGAAGGGATCTACAAAAGCTGGCAAGGAAAGGTTAAGGTGTAAGTAATACAGACCTTTTGTTGGTTTTGCCATTTGCTCTATTGCAGGGATCAACAACCTTTGGCACATGGCCCGTCAGGTAAATCCGCTGGCGGGCTGGGACAGTTTGTTTACCTGAGCGTCCACAGGTTCGGCCAATCGTAGCTCCCACTGGCTGCGGTTTGCCATTCCAGGCCAATGGGGGCTGCAGGAAGCAGCGTGGGCTGAGGGATGTACTAGCCACCACTTCCAGCAGCCCCCATTGGCCTGAAACGGTGAACCACAGACAGTGGGAGCTGCGGTCAGCCGAACCTGCGTACTCTCAGGTAAACAAAACATCCCGGCCTTCCAGCAGATTTTCCTGACAGGTCGCATGCTAAAGGTTGCCAATCCCTGCTCTATTGTTTTGTACCTTTTTTGGGGGTGGGGGTGAGGGGGCGATGAATAAATAACACTTTGTTTTGAAGATGATGTTTTGGAGTTTGTTTTTTTATTCAGCTCACTGGTCACAGGTCCCTGGAGTGAAATGGTTTATAGGTGACAAATATAGTGGGG
The DNA here is from genome assembly GCF_013100865.1 of Trachemys scripta elegans. Taxonomy (NCBI): domain Eukaryota; kingdom Metazoa; phylum Chordata; order Testudines; family Emydidae; genus Trachemys; species Trachemys scripta. Next base: position 283,060,003 of record NC_048298.1, on the reverse strand, counting down.
CCTGTTGCTTTAACACAATTGGGAAACAGGGAGACAGCAGCCCAGAGATATATTGGGATGGTGCTGAATTATTATGAATTACTATGGTTGTTATAAATGAATGTGGTGAACATGAGTTTGGTATGGCTTGATATGTCTGAATTTGTTAGAGGATTCTGGGAGCAGGGTTCTCTTAGCATCAGACAGTGGATATGGAAATTTACTGAGAGTGACTAGATGCTCTATCTGCTTTGTTAGAGGGCTTTCCCTTCACCCTCTCCCCTGGTTCTTGTCACACAGAAAGAGAGCAGAAGCCCAGAAGTCTGAAGTGAAGGCAATGTGAGGTTTATTAGGGTTAGATCCAAGCAAGCATATCCATAGCTCTACATGCCAGCAGAGTTTCCCAGTGTTCTGTTCCCAGGTCTAATGCTGCAGAGCATTTTCCCCATGTCCTCCTTCCCAGCTCTGACACCACAGAGACTTGTCTGTGTTCCCATTCCCATCTCCTCCTTCTTAGCAAGCCCAAATATACCTGCAATGAACGCCCACAGTCCCACCCCTTACAACTTGTCATGAACAATGATCATGTTCCATTCTGGGGGGTGTAGCGGGGTGGTCACCTGCTCCGGCCATAAAGGGCTTAAAACAGCCCAGGAGAGGGCTGTGGCTGGGAGCAAGCAGTTCCCAGGCTGATTGGGGAAGCAGGCTCAGCTGTGGCCACGCCCCAATCAGGGCTCAGCTTGTCCTTATAAGATGGCAGTGGGCCAGGAGCAGAGTCAGTCTCTCTCTGCATCTAGAGAGAGAAGGGCCTGGCTGCTTAGGAGCTCACAGGGTACCTAGAGTGGAGCAGGGCTGGGGGAAGGCCAGAGGAGCTGGGGAGCTCCAGCCTGGAAACCCTCCCAGGCTGGAGGCATTGTTAAAGGCCTAGAAGGGTACTGGGGTTGCAGAGGGCAGCCCCGGGGTAGGCCAAGGCAGGAGGTCCAAACCCCACTTGCCTGTGATGAGTGGCTTGTACATTGCAGTCTGTCCCTGTGAATGGGGGCTAGATGGTGACTGGCAGTAGCCTGATACTGAGGTGAGGTGGGGATAGTGGGTGGCGATTCCCAGTGGGGAGACCCAGATACTGTGGGGTTACTGCCAGGGGGCAGCCCCCAAGAGAAAGGGGCACCGGGGTCTGGGAGAGACACGGGGGCCAGCGAAAGGTGAGACACTGGCCAGTAGAGGGCGCTCTGGAGGCTGGCGAGCGAATTCCCCGGGAGGCCAGCAGGAGGCACCGTGCTGGTGAGTCGCTGCACCATTACGGTCTAGGGTCTTCGTCCCATCTCTTTCGTATCCCATCGGAGGGGTGAGTAGTGAGGTTGTGCTACAGTCAGGGGCAGGCATTTCTTTGGCCTTTTAGTGTTTTATACCTTCCCTCCAATCCGCCCTTGTCTCTCCCAACTGGTTGCTTGACCTTGCCTTGAGAGAAGAGCCAGGCAGCCTTCCAGTGTATGGTCATATATTACACTCCCACCATGCCCAGTAACACTTTAGCTCCATCTCTTATCTTTTTCACTCCATCTGCTTGTGGGCAGATGTGACACACAATGTCTTTGTCCTTTGTTTACACATATTAATAGAAGAGTATCAAAAAGTAAAACCCGATCTTCTATCTCAGGCTAACAAACAAGCCTATATACTAACATGCATGTATGTTTGAACATAGAACTTTGGAATATACCAGCCGTTGGCCAGCTCACCAAGTAAAGAAAATGCAAAAACACGCAATCAATGAGCTTGACACAAGCTGATCCTGGTCAAAATGACCCTTTTGTATGGCATCATGCTAAGAGCTCAAGTGAATGATTGATGAGAGGGTAAATGTTGACTGATCTTCGGTCTCTGTTTTGCAGTCCCTTCTAAAATATTAATTAGAAAAAACAGTAATGAAACACCCACAGGGCATATTTCTGGGACATGTGACTCCTTTGAGAACAAAAGGCATAAATGCTAAGCAGACTAAATTAGATAGTTAGTTCCCCAATTAACATCTGAAGATCTCTGTGATGCTGTAAGACAGAGGGTCTCGGGGTAGCCAAGACCCTGCTATGAGGGACTTTTGTAGGACTTTTGAACCAGGGGGCCTCTGGGTAACCAAGACCCTGCACTGGGGGACATTTAACAGACCAAGTACTTGAGAGGGGAAGAGAAGAGAAGAAGAAAAGTCTTCATCTAGGACTGGTAGCTATACCTGCTTTGTTTGCCAATCAGGATACTATGTAAGGCCTGCTTGTGTGAGTCTTTCTGAAATAAACTGCTGTGCACTGAGCAAATTGAATCCAAATTTTCACTGGTACCGGTAACAATCTGACCAGCTGTGGGTTCATTAAAGATCCATTTCAACAAGATCCAGTCTGAGTGGTTGGACTGTGTGGTTCCACCCAAATGGAGGTGTGGGAAGCTAGGACTGTCATCTAATGAGGGCACTTGACTGTGGGACTAAAAAGGGTCCAACGCATAGTTTGCCCATGTGTCCATGACAGGGATTTTTAAATCAGGGAAGGTTGATGGCTCCATTGTGCATGTAAGGCATAACCCTATATTGAAAGTATTCTGGACCACCCACAAATGGAACACAGTCCTTCATGGAAGGACACATGGTACCCCCACAAGATGTTCAGGCTGCTTCCCCTGGTATGCCTGGCAGGCCTGGGCAAAGGAAGAAACAGGGCCCTGAATTCCAGTGTCATCCTTCACCTGCATAATAGCCAGTGAAAATGAATATGAACTATAAAGTTTGTTCCTAAGCATGTAAATGGATTGAAACATATTTTAAAAACTGTTGCAAGAAGATGTACACACACACTTTCTGTCTCTCTGAATAAAGGTCTCCATTCCTTTGAATAGACATTTGTGCCACTTTTAAGCTTAGTGGTGAACAGCTGATGGACACATTTTTAGGAAGCAGACAGCTACACTTCCAAAGTTAAATTAATATTAGGCCTTATCTACGCTACAGGGGAAATCTGAGCTAAGCTACGCAATTTGAGTTACGTGAATAGCATAGTAAGAATCGACGTAGCTTAGACCTACTTACTGCAGGGTCCACACTATGCGATGTCGACAGGAGACACTCTCCCGTCGACTCCCCCTACCCTTCTCGATCTGGTGGAGTACAGGAGTTGATGGGAGAGTGATCTGTGGTCGATTTAATGGGTCTTCATTAGACCTGCTAAACTGACCGCCGATGCATTGATCACCGCTTGTCGATTCCCTGGTAAGTGTAGACAAGCCCTTAGTCTTTACCCCTTGTTATCTCTCTACATTTAGGGACAGAAAGTGGCAGAAGATTATTGTGAGGATTACCCCACAATCCAGCTGTTATACTAGCATTCATTGCTATAAAGCACATGGCTATTAGGTACCTCTCTCTGCTTCAGTTTCCTCATTATTTTTTTCTAATAATAATAATAATTAATAAATAATGTAAACATAGTAAGAACCTCTCAAACTGCCTCAATATGAAATATGATATAACTTTGTAATGAAGTTTGACAGACTGTGATCCATTTTAGTCCATTTAAACCAGGCACATATTGGTAAGTGTGTTTTAAGAAGAAGCCATACATTTCAGAGGTAGCCAAGGCCACCAAAGGAGTTGACAATTAATGTAGAATCTACTCATTTCTCATGAATAAAAAAGTAAATAGCTGCATTAAACACATGTAACTTGTCAGAACATGACTTATAGCTTCCCCTACATGACTCTTACGTATACACTCTGCTCATTCAATTTGATAATATGTTTTCAATAATAAATAACTAATTCAATAATAAATTCAGGCTTCATGTGCTGACCCTGGGAAATCCTCTTTTTCATCTGTCAATGTTCTACTGGATTTATATGTACTAGGTTAAAAACAGAGAGAGAACAAATTTAAGCTACCTGAAAGGAGTGTGTGTTGGATAGAGGGGAATAAAAGAAATGTAAAACATAGGTTCAAATTGTGGAAAAGGCTGGGTTTAAAATATTTGATTCTCTTAAACTTCTCATGAGTAATCTGATGATCCAACTATATAAACATGCAGCAGCCACCAGGATATGCCCCCAATATCTCTAGTCAGAATATAACAATACAAATCACAGAACACTAAAATAACTCATTCTCACTGAGAACACTATTCTGTCCCCTACCTTTGTGGCGACTAAGCCTTCCATTCTATTCCACCAGATAAACGCTGGGTCTCACGGCTATTTGTGCCACCATATTTGGTGAACAGCCACCATTGCTTAGTGTTTTCTGTTTTTCCCCTGGTGAGTTCCAGACAGTAATTTGTATTTAGAAAAGGTTATAAATTTCTCTATTCCTTTACAGAAAGACTTACATAGCATGTGAGAAGGATGAAGCCAACATACCTCTAAAGGAATTTGATAGCATTCTGTAGACACTGATTTTAAAGAACTATATGTTGGCTTCATCCTTATCAAATGCTGGTTCAAATAATCTGTGGAAAATATGTTATTCTGTAGTGTTCTGAAGCAGGAATATTGTTCTCTATTAAATTCTACAGGACTTTTCCATAAGGCTTTCTCTGATGGAGAGATCATGTGATCTGTAAATTGGCTTGGAGGGAAAAGGAAATTGATTAAATTCCATTGGTTGTTTTGTATATTCAGTGTAATGATAGAACCAGAGCACTGTGAACTCATTAGTTTTACTTCAGACAGGCTCATAAAACTATTTTCCTTAGTTTCAATAAATATGGGTTTGCACCTACCACATCTTGCTTTGATTTTGTGAACAAATTAATCACAAGTTTCCCAGGTTTTCAGTGCAAAACCATGTATCAATCCAGATTAGTTCAAAGCTAGTCCCATATTTGTTCTAAGATTTCTTTCAAATTTTTGATGAATGTGTGTGGTCTGTCTAATGTATTCTACATATTGATATGGTCCTTGACACCATCATGTCTTGAGTTTGTACTAAAACTTGGACTGATGGGTTGGCATGGCTTTGAATGTTTTAAAGTGTGAACATTTTGTACAGCTCTAAACAGCATGTAAAAGTTCACAGGTTATAAAATACTTCCCCTACCTATGCCTGGATAGATTGTCAAAACAGGAAAGAATCCACATTTCTCTAAATTGGTTCAGCCCATTGCTAATAAAAAAATTGTTATGCTTATGATCAGAGTACAGGGAGAAGGAAACCTATACAATTTTTTTTTAAATTAGGATTTTTATGACAGCTGCTAGACTATTAGATGCATACAAAAGAATTATTTGATGCACTTTGCATTTGAAATTCACATTTAACTTATTGAACCATTAGCTTGCTTAAGATGAATGACTGAGGAATCATGACACAAAAGACACAGAAACAATTTTATTTCTAATTGAGAGAAACTCAGAAATCAAAACTGATTAAAATATTCATATGTGCAGTTTCCTGTTAGTAAATGAAAAAAAAAATAGCGATGAATGCTTAGAAATCACCCACCCACCAAACATTCTGGGTAAACAAGGAGCATTTTAGCTGTTGTATAGTTCAATCTCCTCCTCTCTGAATGTATGTGTGATATGTATATATATATATATATATGAAAAAGAAATATAAATAAAATTCCATCTTCTTTAGTTTATTTACAGTTGGCTGGTGCACACATTGCATGATTGGACTGTCCATATCAACACTTAGAATTTATTATTTTTATGGTAGAGGTATGTATATAAAGACAAAATAATGCAAATGAAAACTAAACTGACCTTTTGCAAATATATAAAACCCTGTGAAATATGAGGATTTCATAGTGTCTTAGTACCCAATTCCTTTTCATGTGTAATATATTACACCACCGAGACACTGATTAATAATGAAAAAATGAGATTAGCCAGGATCTAGCTGCAAGATTTCCGTCGACCTCCCAGCAACATTGATCCTCAAGTGGGAAAATGAATAGCCACATGCTGAGGGACTCTGGTTTAAAAATCTGAAGTAAAAATGTCTGGGTGATGAAGAACTCTTAATCTCTTGGATCGCAATTACCACATGCTGGTTTCCTATAAATAAAGATGACGCTAGGCATTAGTAGATTTTTTCCCATTTGAGAAACAATGAGCAAACATGAACCTGGAAAAATTCATGTTCCGCTTACAGAAATGATCAAAATGATTTATTTTGTGACTTGTGAAATTGGGAACACAGGTATAAACCCCATGTGCTAGAAGTTGAGAGAGTGCACTCATGTTGAATAATGAGGATGATAAATGTATGGATATATGACAATTCATCATAATATGTGATTTATTACTTTCGTGGAGAACATCCTTAAAAATAATATTCTTTAAAGAAGACACTGCACAAAAGTTACCAGTATAAAGTGTTTCAGAATCCTTATAACTCAAACTAAAAAATACCCTACCAAAAAGTAGAGTAAACATGAAAAAGATATGTATGGTAAAATGCGGAGCACAGTAATAGGGTTGTCAACTTTCTAATCGCACAAAAACGAACACCCTAGCCCTGTCCCTTCCCCGAGGCACTGCTCCCCGCTCACTACATTCCTCTCACTTGGTGGCTCGCTCTCCCCCACCCTCACTCACTTTCACTGGGCTGGCGCAGGGGTGTGGGACGGGGTGAGGGCTCTAACTGGGGGTGTGGGCTCCGGGATGGGGGCCACAAATGAGGGGTTATGGGAGCGGGAGGGGGCACTGGGCTGGGGTAGGAGTTTGGGGTTCAGGAGGGGATGAAGGCTCCGACTGGGAGTGTGGGGTCTGGGATGGGGATGAGGGGTTTGGGGTGCAGGAAAGGACTCTGAGTTTGGGGGGGCTCAGGTCTGGGTCAAGGGGATGGGGCTTGGGATTACCTTCGGAGGCTCCGGTCAGTGGTCCAGCAGGTCCTTCAGTGCTTCCTGCCTGTCCTGACTCCATGCTGAGCCCCAGAGGCACGTCAGGAAGTTCTGGCACTTCTCTCACCTGCAGGCACCACACCCGCAGCTTCCATTGGCTGTGGTTCTTGGCCAATGGGAGTGCAGAGCTGTTGCTTGGGGCGGGGGCAGTGCGTGTAGCCCCATGGGCACAGTCCAGAGCCAGGACAGGTAGGGACTAAATTGCCTTAGCTCTGCAGCACCGCCAACTGGACTTTTAATGGCCCGGGTGGCGCTGCTGACCGGAGCTGCTAGGGTCCTTTTTCAACCAGGTGTTCTGGTCGAAAACCAGACACCTGGTCACCATACGCAGTAACTGTAGATGACTAATAGATCTATTTGTAAGTATTTCCCACTCTGGCACACTCCCACTCTTAGCAAGTTACTGTTGCTGAATTAACTGACTACAAAGTATAGGCCCAGCATTGAAGATGGTAATTTGGCCTGAAGTAATGGGCAAAAAGCATAGAGAATCAGATATGCTGATTTCCACCAGCGATGCTTCAATTAAGTTTTTGCATCATCAGAAAACTTGAGCATGTTTGAATTTACTCCCAACAAAGAAAGATACTCATTGTTACTCCATTTTCCTGCGTAGTAACCCAAACAAGTAGTAGCATAAAAAAGGTATACAGGGTAGTTCTGTTTAAAGACTGATAAGTGTACAATTTAAAACTTTCTAGAGTGACAGGACTACCTCTTGGGTCAGTTTTCATGTGCATGTGGCCAAAGTAAGGTATGTGAGCTACTTGGAAGTCCTCTGTGGAACACTAGAAGATTCTTGACCACAGGTTGAATGTCTGTGGAAGGTGTGGCATTATTTTAATTGTATGAACTATCCAACTGTGATATAAAGCTGTAATACAACACCTTTAAAAATGTTTGTTATCTGAGAAGTAGCTATCATTTTTATCTGCAATTTAAGGACAGCCTGTGGCTTTCCCTTAGCATTTACAAAGAAAAACAAATGTCCTGGTGTATCAAAAAATGCCAAAGGAATTCAGAGAGAGGACAACTTCTTAGTGTTTTCTTTTAACTCCAAAAATAAGCTGCACCGATCGTGCACAAAACAACTATTGGAAATACAAGCATGCTTTCCTCTTGGACTTGCCTAAAAACACAAACAGTTGGAAAGACTATATCCAGATGACACACACTGTGAGTGCGTGATTTGTTTAATATTATCCCCATAAAGGCAGTGTCATGAAGGAGCTGGTATCTTGGCAAGTAAGAGAAAAAACTAAGATAACAGTGATAGAATCTTCTATCTCTATTGGAAGACAGTGGCCATATCTTAATGAAACAAGCAAGTTGTCCAAACAGACAATACTTTTCCTTTTTGTTAAACATGTCTTATGACAGGTTTAGATACTGATGAGATCTCAGAGGCACAGGATAGCCTAAAGACAATCAGGTTTGCTATCAGTCCTCATCTATCTAGTGAACGCTTACAGCCCTTTAATACGTGGGCTAAAATGAAAGTGATTCCTTACATCTCTTCTTCAGTTTAAATGACTAAAGTTTTGACAACAATCGCTGGAAGCATAAAAGCTTGAAATTTTGTACAACTTTGTCACCATCAAAGTGGAGGAAGATTCAACCATTCTTTAGGGCAACAGCTGGCTTTCTGGTTTCTAATGCTTTCTCATGAGATGTTAAGTTTATTCATCCCAGTGGAAACCCAGCATAAGAATTGGAGACCCTTCCTTTGCTCACAGTTAATTCTGTCAGGGGTGGTGGACAAAAATCAATTGCACATGTGCATCAGGCTTGCTTATGTTAGACTGTTGTGTTGCACCCAGGACATAGAAAATAAATAGTTCTTAGCCTTAAGGTGCTGAGCTTGAAATTTTTGACCAATTTCTCCATCCGCAGGCATTCATTCTCAAGGGCTAGCACCTAACGCTGTTGCTAAGTGGCATATCTGCCATACAGTGGAAACATAACATTGAATTTCAGGAAAATCAATTCTGAGTTTTACAAGATCAAACCCAGAAGACAGCAAAAGAGAAACTGGACTTTATTATATAATGATAATCATTGTACTATACAGATTCTCGAAAGAGATGCATGGCAAAGAAACATCATATTGATTTACTAGTAATAAACTCTGACTGTTATGGTTCCAACTGAGCTGCTTGAAGCACTAGATATAACACTATTGATCAAAAACAGTGAGTATCTTCTTATCTGTAAATAAGGTCTTTTCATTCTATTTCTCAGTACTTACAGATTGGTGAAAATGTGGTGAAGCACAACAAGACACCAGATGTCACTGCCGCAGAGTATTGCTAGGGGGGAAAAAACGGAATGTGAGGCTTCTCATAAGCAAAGATATCAAATCCAGAAACGGATCCTTTGGGTAACATTTTTGAAAACTAGCCTGACCCATTTCCTCATGAGTCTGACATTTATTATTCAAAAAATTTATTATTAAGAGATCCTGTTTTCTCTAGCTGGCATATGTATCTATTTTCTCTTCAATAAGAATTTGAAGAATAGATGAAAAGAAAATAGGTGCTTAAGATGGAACGTAGGTATATTCATTGAAAAAAAAGAAAGTTAATAAATATTGTCAGTATATGCTAAAAGAAGTCTCAACTCTATAATTATAACAACATATTGATTCTATTATTTTAAACAAACAGTTCTAGTAACTGTGTCTAAGTTGTGCCTTGCCTATATGAGAAAAGTGGCATCAATTAACAGAAGTGATTTTAAATCAATCTAGTCAAAATAGTCCAATGACCCTACTTAGATTCACTTAAACTGGTTGAATCTCTTTAAATATGTTTAACTTAATTTGGTCATTTACACATACAAGCTCAACCAAATTCAGCAGGACTTAAAATGGTTTAAATACATCCACCATACAGCCAGGTAGGTTGCCCCAGATTAATTATATAGAAAAGATGGATTGAATTAGCCCAGTGCAATTTTTCTCATGTAGATAAAACTAATTCTCACCTTGCTGTTTACCTTACTCTACAAATACTACAATTGCCACAATCATCATTACTATTTAACTTTTTCATGCATGCTGTCACAATTTAAGGATTAACTGTATCTTTGACCTCCTTCCTTGTCTTTTTCAGGGGTACCAACTCTAAAGTTTCAGGTTTCCCAGTCATCACCTATCTTAGGCAGACTGCACCTTCCTTCCTCCAGACCAGGGGGTTAGTCTTACAGTCCTTCTGCACCTCACCATGATTTTCTCCCAAAATCAGACCAGATTCCAACACCTGTGGTTAACTCTTTTCCCAAGAGGCACAACAGTGTATACTCGTTACCAACAAGCCTTCACAAAGCAAAACACATTTATTCTTAGGTCAAAAGCGTTACAGAGAAAACTTAAAACCAATAAAAGTCCCTGTATGCATGCTAAGGGCTTACCAGAGGTCACCCATCAGTCTTATGGGACCCCAGTAAGCCAAAGACTTCCAACCCTTCCATGTGAGTTGGATCCTCAACTAGACAAAAGTTCCTGTTCATTTTCTGAATAAAAAAGAAGGCCTCGTGTCACTTTAAATTCAGGATGGGTGAGGTAATATCTTGTATTGGACCATCCTTTGTTGAGCTTTTGAGATTACACAGAGCTCTTCTTCAGGTCTCTGTGTAAACTTGAAAGCTTGTCTCTTTCTGCAAAAGTTGGTGTAATGCAAGATATTACCTCACTCACCTTGTCTCCTAATATCCTGGGACCAACATGGCTGCAATAAAACTGCAGACTATTTATACCAAAACCTTTTCTTTGTCTTTGTCCAGTTTGAATCAATATACGGAAGTCACCTGACAGAATTGTTTACAGTTCCAGGAACTAGGCTTCATCACCCCACTCTGTTTTTGGTACCTGGAGGAGCTGTGGCAACTTTTCCCCTTTCCCAGTGTTCCATATAATTCCTGGCCTAAACCATTCAGAAAATTAATACAATATGCTCTCCCACAGATACTGTACATGGTTGCAGTATCTGCCACACTTTCATCAACAAAATTAACTAAAGGAAGTAGACGAAGAAAACCAGCTGACCAGCTGATTATGGCTAGTTACCGTGTTACAGTATGGTGAGTGACAGTAGTAATGTTCAGAAGGTGCTATTTCCCCCTCTTGAATCCCAGAAATATGGATTCTGACAGTATCTTGGCGGGGGGGGGGGGGGGGGGGGGGGGGGGGGGGGGAACAGAAAATTGTGAACATGAATTACTCCCAGGGTGGAAGTCCCTGTATAAACATAGTTTGCCAAAACATTAGACAAGAAGTAATTCTAGGATTACCTATGTGTTTTCCAGTTGTTACTTCATTTGAATATATCCATACCTGAGTCAATGTAATATCCCCCTTAACATACTTGTAGATAACCCCAGCAGACACATACTTTTGGACCGGAGGATTCAGTGTACTCTGTGAAAGATTTTCCTTTTTTTGTGTCAGATCCATCATGTATTGCTAATAGCAGTATCAATTTTATATTCTATTGCTCACACTTTTGACAACTGTTTTGTGAAGTTGCAGATAAAATTCACAAAGACAGGTCAGTGAATGCATTTCAAATTGGTTAAACAGCTTAGCTTGTGGTACCTAGGCATCACCACAAGGCACACTGGAACTGTAGTCACCCAAACTGAATCATCATGTCATGAGTGGTCCTGAAGTGTTTGGAAACTTTGAAATGTTTTTTGCCATGGGTTGATATTAGGGAATGAAAAGACATTCGACATCTTGAATTACACATTCTACTAAGTGATATGCAATCTTATCATCAGCAATGAGGAAGTGAGTAGATGACTATACTGTGTGACAGGCTAGTTTAATGCTGGACATATTTTATTTTATTATCACCACTCGAAGAAATAGTTATCCTCTAGGTTAGTGGTTCTCAAACTTATTTGATTGCATGCCCCTTCTTTGCGTATATAGTTGTTCATGTCTCCCTACCACACAAGTACATATATTGATAGAAAAAATCAACATGCAACTCTCACTAAATATTAAAAGCAGATAAGGCATTGTTTCAGACAGAACCAATGATCCATTGTAGTAAGAGCAAAAGCAAAATTGCGATTGTGGTTGATGCTTACAATTAAATGTGCACATTGTGTCATAGCAAATGGATTAATGTACAGATGACAACGACTTTGTACAATGCTATGGAATTTTAACAAATAATCCGTCAAAATACACAGCACCATCTAGAGTCAAATTCACAGTGTCACGTGAGGACCTGATATGTCTGGAGGAATCAGCTTTGATAGTTACTCAATGCTGTACGTAAAATGTGCGCAGTACATTTTTTTTTTCTTAAAGCTTCTCATGCCCCCAGAATACATTCTGCACACCCCAGCCTGAGAACCTCTGCTCTCATTGTATGAGAATGACTCTGGTAAGCTTCAACTGTGAGGCCAACTATATTTCATATAGTAAATAAATCAAGGAGGCTTTAAGTCCTTTATCTTCCACCACATTCTGCTTGGTGAAGGTGGTTTTTTTTTTTTTTTTTTTTTTTTTTAAAGCACTATATGGCTACATGAAGCAAAAGGAGACAGTTGACTGATAATATCATCTTGTGGTCTTACCACTAACTTGTATCTTGAATGACTTTTGGCATATGTTACAGTATATTTATTGACAGTGGCAGAAAATGTGCTTTGTTGCTCTGCTTGTCATCTGAGCAATGAATAAATTAAGAGATCTACCTGAAACTGAGCGTATTTCTAAAGATTGAAAAGTATTTTTGTTTATTGTTGTTATTAAATATATAGGGACAGACTCTGATACCTTTACTCAAACAGAATCCCACATACAGTATTTGTATTGGGGACTATGTAGAGGTCTCATGCAAGATCAGGGCTCCATTTTAACAAACAGTAAGAGACAGACCTAGCTCTAATGAAGAGTCTAAGAAGGTAAGCAAAAAAGTGTGAAATCCGCACCAGTTGACATGAATGGGAGTTTTGCCATTGACTTCAGTGTTACCAAGATTTTACCCAAAGGAGAAGAGGGAAACAGAGTGGAAGCCTTTTGGAATTATCACTCCTACATTTTTATAGTGTCCAGCACAAATGGTTTTAGAATCCTGTGCAAAGTCTGTACGTGTGTTCTGTGTTACACTATTGAAGAGGTAAACAGTGGGCTCAGAACATCCAAGTGGGTGAAGTTCTTTCTGGGAGAGGGTGTGTTTAAGTCAAGGGAGAAGCATTGATTCTAGGGGTTGGACAGTGGGCTGTGTGGTTGCAGCTCTCAGGAGCAGGTGCTAGATAGATGATCTGCACCCTGAGTGAGTGCCTAGACATCCCAAGATAAGGACAGGGCATAGGCTATATTCAGACTTAAAACACAAAGGGATTTAATGTCTAGATTCCCTCACAGGAGGTTGGCAAGTAGCCAAGAGTGGGAACTCAACTGGAGCTGTGACACTTGGTCAGGCTTCCTTGGATATGAGAGAGCAGGCAACCATATTGGTTAAATTCTGTCAGACATTGAATACTTGGCAGCCACAATGGTGTGTTCTTTCCAGTATTGATACAATTAGAGCTGTGCCAAAGACTGATGTGTAACTTGCTCATTCCTTCAATGACTTGGGTTTTGAGGCTGTTTTCTCCAAAAATGCACAGAGCATTCACAAAAGGGTTGAGCTTGTTTGCATCTTGATGACCTCTTGTTCCAGTATCCTTCTTCATTTGTGGAAAGTTCTCATAGAATACAAACCTCCTAGCAAATCAGCAGGGGTTGTTTTGCTCCCAGCTCCTGGGAGCCAAACCTGCAGGGCCGAGCAACGTTGTACCATCGCAAAGTGAACCTTGCAGGGGTTTGCACATCCTGAAATCAAATATTCAAGTCAGTCAGTTTAATTTTTAGAAAGGTTTCTGTGAATGTTTTTATGGGAGTTAGTTACTAAAATATGCTCTCAGTGTAACCCTAGTTTTAACTGACTCATTTAAAGAATCTTGTAGAGAATAAAGAAACATGCTTTTCTAGATTAGATGTGTGTTGTTTCATTGGAAATGTCAAGACGTAAAGCCACCAGCAAACCAACAATATAATATCCAAAATAACTTAACAAGATTAGCACTACCTGGCATGACTTGGTGGTCTGTAATGGAATTTATAATCATTGAATGGAAAATCAAAGGATACAAAAAGTAGTGCTCAGCACCACCCTCATTCAATCAATTTAGCAATTTTTGATTGATTATGCCATTCTTTTCATTGGCTCAGATCAAGTTTACATTTCCTTCCAAGTTGCAATAATACAATAATGGTTATTGTAATGAAGTTATTAAATCTGGGAGTCAATAATGATGGACTATCAGAAAGATCTTATGAACTGAATTGGCAGTTACAAATAATGGTTTCATATAAACCGTTGGTCCCATAGTTAGAAGTAATCAATTTATATTGCTAAAAATTGGACTTGTAGAAACAAACATTTTTGTATACTGGGCCAGTTCCTGAGCTGATATAAATCAGACTAGCTATGCTGCAATACAGTTAGGCCAGTTTACATCATTGGAGGATTGTGTTTTTAATAGAGGAGCTGCTATTATGGCAATAGAATACTGACAGTCCGAAATATTCAAAAACTATGAGTCAGGTCCCACCATATTATAACATTTGGTTTAAAAATCATGAGATTTAAAAAAAATACATTTTGTGTGGGGGGGTGTCTTCTGATTTTTGAACCTTCAGAGTGCAATCAGGTCTCATTTTCAAGCTTTCCCCCCACAATTAGAGGGCTAGAAAATTTAATTTTTATTTTTAAATGAAAGCTGAGATTCCTAGTTAATCATTTGTCCCTAGGACTGGGGCTTTCTGGGAAACATCAAATATTGTGAGACGTGTGATTAAAAAATGCAAGAGTTGTCAACGCTGCTGTCAGGCAACAACTGTAAAAAAAAAAAAAAACCTATCACCACAGAGGCTAACTAAAATACTAGCCTTTTTTTTAAGGATAAAGATAAGGATAAGGATAGCACATAACAATGTGCTAACTGGTCATCAAAACTGTTGTATCAACACAGAAACAGGCACACAATAGATCTAAGGTCCAGTAACTCCCAGAGGAGGTGACTTCCCGTCTAACTCCTTGCTTCCCAGAAGAAATTCCCTGTACCTCCTCACAGAGGATATATCCACACTGCAATCTAAGTTGTGACTACAGCTCAGGTAGACATACCCGCACCCGCGCTACCTTTATCTGGACTGGTACAGCTAAAAATAGCAGTGTAGACATGGGAGACCAAGCCTCGGCACAGGTTAACAAAGCAAGTAGGTACTGAGGGTCCTCAATGTGCTTATAGAGACCACAATGAAGCCTGTGCCAGCACGTTTATGTTGTTATTGTTAGCCATGCTAGCGCAGAAAAAATGATCATGGGTCTGTCTACCCAGGCTTCAGTCACACCGCAGATTGCGGTTTACACACAGACTTAGCTAAAGGGAGGCATGATGGAAAGTGGCAGGATAACTAGACTCTGAAAGACACAAATTCCCCCAACATTATACACAAATAGACTTTCACTCTAAGGTTGGATAATCTTTGTCTCATTTACAGTTTGTATCATTCTATACCAGTGAACAGCAATATAAAAAATGGATGCTTTGAAACTTTCAACCTTTCTCCTATTTCCACTCCTCAGTGCAATTTGAATTGGAATGACTTTTCTTGCGTTATTCCATTTTGACCCTGTAGTGGGGTGGTCACCCACTCCGGTTGAAGGGGCTGAGGCTGCAAGAGGGCTGCTGCTGGGGTAAGCGGCAAGCCTGGGCTGAAAGGGGAAACAGCCACAGCTGGAGCCATGCCCCAATCAGGGCCCAGCTGGCCGTTATAAGAGGGCAGTGGGCCAGGAGCTCAGACAGAGTCTCTCTAGCCTTTGAGAGAGATGGGCCTGACGGCTGGGAGCTGAGCAAGGTACCTGGAGTGTAGCAGGACTGGGGAAAAGCCAGAGGAGCTGGGGAGCTCCGGCCCGGAAAGCCCCAGGCTGCAGGCCTTGACAAAGGCCGGAAGGGGTATTGGGGTCGCAGAGGGCAGCCCAAGGATAGGCACAGGCATCAGGTCCAAACCCCCTTGCCTATGATGAGTGTCTTTTACACTGCAGTCTGCCTCAGTGAACGGGGGCTAGATGGTGACTGGCAGTAGCCTCATACTGAGGCGAGGTGGGGATATTGGGTGGTGGTTCCTCTGGGCGGGGAGACCCAGAAACCATGGGGGTACTGCCAGAGGGCAGCACCCAAGAACATGCAGAACATGCCTGACAGCCTCTGTAGAATGGCTCGAGATGGAGAGAGGGAGAAAAATTGAGTACTTTCTGATCCATCGTACAGTTTTTCATCTTTGCAGTGTTTTGGTCCCCAATTCTCTCCTGGGCATAAGACTGAGTGACCAATGCTGTGCCTCTCTCTTTTCTGTATTCATGCTTGAATGTGTGGAAGGTACTCCGCAGGATCATCTTTCACATTTACTTTACAATCATTCTGATATGAGACACTCTACAAATGAAATTAAATCTCAGTTCCTTTCCCAAAACTTTCATGTTTTAGTGGAGTGATACTAGCATCACAACTAGGGCTGGATGGAAAACAAAATTCAACCCCCAGGTTACTTCATGAATGAATAAAGTGTAGACTGTACCAACATAGATTCATAGATTATAAGACCAGAAGGTGTCCACTGTGATCATTTGGTCTGGCTTCCTATATAACACAGGCCATAGGACATCCCTGAATTAATTCTTGTTTGAACTAGAGCATATCAAGACAAGAGGAACAAGTAGAGATCAAGGCCAAAGACAGAGACAAACAACTAGAACAAGTGGGGGGGAATTGTGTACCTTAGAGGATTAGAATAAAACAATATGAACTATGAAGATGACATAAAAAGAAGAATTGGACTAGCTGCTACTGTATTCAGAAAACTCTACAAGATCTAGAAGGCTAAAATGAAAATCAATGTATATGAGACGACTATCCTGCCAATACTGCTGTATGGGTCAGAATGCAGGAGTGTGAGGAAAGCCAACAAATGAAAGATATTGAATGCAGAAATAAAGTGACTGAGGAAAATATGGAGAGTTTCAATGATGCAGAAAAGAAAAAAAATGAAGTGATAAGAAAATGTTTAGGAGAAGAAATAATACTGTATAAACACCTAGCAGTTTGGACACATGTCAAGAATGGACCGAGAAAGGATACCACACTTAAAGATATATATCAGAGTGCAAGAAACTAGAAATAGAGGAAGCCTAAGGATGCACTAGATCAGGGGTCGGCAACCTCTGGCTCGCAGCTTGCCAGGGTAAGCACCCTGGCGGGCCGGACCAGTTTGTTTACCTGCCGCCTCCACAGGTTCGGCCGATCGCGGCTCCCACTGGCTGTGGTTGGCCGTTCCAGGCCAATGGGGGCTGCAGGAAGCTGCGGCCAGCACATCCCTCTGCCCGTGCTGCTTCCCACTGCCCCCATTGTCCTGGAGCGGCGAACTGTGGCCAGTGGGAGCCGCGATCGGCCGAACCTGTGGAGGCGGCAGGTAAACAAACTGGTCCGTCCCACAAGGGTGCTTACCCTGGTGAGCCGCGTGCCAGAAGTTGCCAACCCCTGCACTAGATAGACACAGAAAAGAATGACAGAACACAAAAGGTTTAAAGATAAATGAAGCCATGAAGCTGGTACAAGATAGAAGGTAGTAGAAAGACTTACTCTGGCACCATCATCGCTGCTGAGCTGATGAATGGGAATCAAAGTAGAAAAATGTATCTTTTAGAAAAAATCTAATATTGATTTAAAATTTCCAGTGATAGTGAATCCACCACAACACTTGATAAGTTGCTGCAATGGTTCCTCTGTGTTCAAAATGTGCACCTTATTTCTGGTCTGAATTTGTCTACCTTCAGCTTCCAGATATTTATACCTTTGTCTGATAGACTGAAGAGCCCTCAGTTATCAAATTTTTGTTCTGCATATGGGTGTTTATTGACTTTGATCTAGTCACC